>NW_026000026.1:84422201-84455188 GCF_001458135.2 Marmota marmota marmota
CTTTTAATGGTGTCCATAGGACCCTGCATTATAAACAGGCTGGTACAATTTATTAAAGAACAGATTAATATTTTGGCCTCTAAGCCCATACAGGTCCACTATCATCTTCTGGAGATGGAAGACCGCGCTGCCAACATTTAAAAGGATGTTCTACCCTTCTTTCAGGCTTATTTCTTAAGTTTACATCCCCACAGATCTCTCTTTCTTATATAAAAGTATAAGTAACAGCTCTGACCAACCATCTTCTGCCCTTGCCATAAGGGTTCGCTCCTCCATGGGCCCCTCCGCTTGGGGGAGGACTCACCCATGGAGTGAGGACGTTAGGCCATAATGACAGAGGGTGCAGGAAGGACTGCAGGAGGATGGATCCACGGATCCCAAAACCCAAGACCTCTGAGTGACACGCTCTGGTGCATGGCGGTTGGCATGCTCCCCCCTCAAAGCCGTCTCCTCCAAAAACATGCCATGGCCACCACGAAATCTCATAGTGAAGATGCTCGCTCAGATCAGGAGATATTCTAAGGCCTTCTAGAGGAACAGAGCCTCTATCACCCCCTAAAAACATGGCCGGTAAGGTATGGTCAAATATTTTATATAAGAAAGGGGGAAAATGTCAGGGGCTAGAAGGAAGTTCTCCTTCAAAGAATAGCCTTATAGTGTTTGCCCATTTTCATAGTTTAAGTACCTGTCCCGTCCGGCAGGACACATCAACTATGAAAATGGGCAAACACTATAAGGGCTCTCCCTTCCCTATGAGCTGGTTTTCAAGTATTTACCAGAACATCACTGACCTTTAGATATCACTCAACATTACTGTGAGCTCTTTGACTACTTAAGCTTCTGGTATGTGTATGTGTGTGTGTGCATGTGTGTACGTGCTCAGTGTGTGTATGTTATGAGGATGGGAGGCAAAACAGGATGTTTGAAAAAATATTAGCTGGATGGAGATGGGAAAATGGGAAGTGAGATCTAAAAATTGAGACATTTTTACCTTAAAAATATATTTAAACTGAAACAATTCTTGGTATAAAATTTACTAGTTAAGGGGTATATCATTTAAAATTACATATTATAAACATGTCTATATTATTGATAAGGGGAGTGGATGATACATATATTTAAAAAGTGATGCATATAGGTGATCATATTTTTGTAAAATGAAATTTTAAAATCTCAACCTAAAAGGAAAAAAAAACAAGTATGCATGCATGTGTTTGTGTTCTCCATTATAAATTAGAAATTTCATGCTGTTGCCATAAGGGGTGAAAAATAGGAAACAGGAGAAAGATATTTTAAAAATCATATACCTTTATATTATAGACCATTTTACCAGATATTCCTTGGTTATGTTTTGGTGTTGCAGAGCAAAAACAGAGCAAAATGCTTTTAAAGAATGACTTAATTTGAAATGCAGCATGAATGAAATGTTGTAGGTGTACATGAAAAGTTTTGAGAGAAATTGTCTTCGGTCCTACATACGGAATTCACAGCATTATTGATTCCAAATCGGAACATTTAAAAATAACATGCTTCAGTAAGGATAGAAGAAGAAGTGCTAAGTTTAAAATGTTAGAGGGATGCATGCGTGTGTGTGCCTTAAAATACTGCACTTGGTGAAAACAAAGAAGGATGAAGTTACACCAAAAATTGAGACCAAGGTGGTCTGCCCAGACACAAGCACCTTATAGACAATGGACTATTCATTAGTCCAGAGAGCAATAACCTAAATGTCTTTCTGCCTATTCCAAGTATGACAGCAATGGCACTTCAACCTTGAAATAGCCATTGAATCTGCCTATGAATTATTTTATAGGAATTGTGATAGGGAAACAAGGAAAGCATACACTTTATTGTGAATGATCTTGGAAGCTATGATGCAATAGATACAATGTTCAGCAGTTCCTCTTGTCCACAGGGGATATGTTCTAAGACCCCCAGGGGAAGACTGAAATGAGTTACCAAACCCTATGCCTGCCATGTTTTTTCCAATATATACATATTATGATAAAGTTTAATTGATAAATTGAACATAGTAAGAAATTAACAATAACTAATAATAAAATAGAATGATTTAAAAACTATATTGCAAGTTAAGTGAATAATCTCTCTTTCCCTCTCAAAATATTCTCCTGTATCGTACTTACCCTTCTTGTGTAGATGTGAGATGATACAAGTCCTGTGTGATGTGATGAGGTGAGCTCAGTGTGCGACATAGCATCTGCCTACCATGTAAGGGTACTTGAGTGAAAGCACTGTGACACTGTGACAGTCCATCTGATAACTGAGATGGCTATAGAGCCACCACAAGCAGGGGCATACATAGTGCGAATGTGCTGAATGAGGGATGATTCACATTCCAGGCAGGATGGAGTGAGATGGTGTGAGAGTTTTTCACATTGCTTAGAGCAGCATGCAATTTACGATGTATGAGTTTCTGGAATTTTCCATTTAATATTTTCAGACCATACTTGATCTCAGGCAACTAAAACCTTAGAAAGGGAAACCACAAATGACAGTAAAAAATATATTGCAAGTTAAGTGAATAATCTCTTAACATATTATAAAAGACACCATTAGAAGGTCTGGCCCCCATGCTAACTTTCATTGTGGTATTAAATGTGGTATTAAATGCTGGCCAAGATGTACATTTCTGTTATTTAAATTCATATTATTGAAGTGACAATTCAGATCCAATAAAAGAGAACATTTGTTATCATATCATTGATTCCACTGGCAATCTCCCTACAACCTCAAATATTTCTGTGGAAATAGCACGGGGACTGTTTACCCTAGCTGAGAACCACCTGTATTTGTGTGTCAAGCAGACTGTAAAGATAGTAAGAGTACAGGGCTCGGAACCTAAAGCAGGGTCTGTTGACATAATTAGGTGGTGACTATCCATTCCCCAGAGTTCTTCTAAGGATAGAAGAGAGTCATCATTAGTTTGCTTCCTAGCACTTGCCTAGTTCATGCTGTCCCCGCTTTCAAGGGTTACTTAGCTTAAGGACAGCAGAGGATCTTTACCAGAGACCAAGGACTCAGACTGATCCAAGAAGAAAAGTTTGAAACAGTTTAAAAACAAATAATGAACTAGGATTCATTTCAACAGCTGATAAACTCACGGGGAAACCAGCACTGCTGTGGGTCCATAATAAAGGGCATTAGGTTACTGTCACCGCTCAAGAAAGCAAGAAGATGCCATGACATCAGAGTCCCAGCATTGTCAATTCAAGCTAGTTTCAGAAGAAATTCAATACCATGTGTGCTGTGCTAAGAGTCACAGCCAAGTAATATGATGCATGGCATTTTTGGTTGAAAGGTGATGCCAGCAAGCCATTGAGATGATATGATTATGTTAAGATCTGCATTCATATGGATATTGGACTCCTGCTGTCCACCTCGGCCTGCTATGGGACTCCTGGAGAGTGCCCATTGGTTGGGGAAGTGCGGTAGGAGGGAATTCCGGAGGAGGGACTTCCTGTGGGGGTCCGGGAAAACACCTCGAGGGTCGGTGGGCAATCTTCCCGGGAGCGTAGGGGGCATTGGCGGCAGTTTCAAAAATAAAGTTTGTTCCTGCTTGAGTGGCTCGTGATTTTGTGCCCAGCCAGACTGCGGCAGTGCTGGGCTTTTGTTTTGCAGTTCTTTCCTCTTGCTAGTGTTCAGATTCTGTGCAGGCTGCTTTACCTGCCGGGATCACTCCCACTTACCCCCACCTCAGTTGGACAATTCCTTCCTATGATTTAATAGTGAGCTGCATCCACAAAGGCTTCCCTGGGCAGCCTCCATTTCCAGCCTGGGCTAGTGACGCTTCCTTCACATTTCCATGGTAATGAAGGCTACCCTGATACCACTTGGCAGAAAGTGCTATAGCACTTCTGTATGGCTCATCTCTTCCTTATAACAATAGCTCCAAACTTCTGAAGTTTAGAAGTAAAAATAAAATAAAGATCTCTGGAGGTTAGGATTCAGTATTTCTCAAAGATTTTCAGTTGATTTCAGTGTAGCCAAGGTCAAGAACCATTGCCTTAGATGGCAAAGTATGAGTTAGAGGCTGGGTCTTCAGTACATTCTCTCAATGCACAAATCTGATGCCAAAATGTTGCTAAATGAATGAATGGATACAATTCAAATTGGAGTATTTTAGACTCTCACGAAATAACATTAAGAAGTGGTAATTTGTTTATTCCAGACTGCAAGCAGTTTAGGTCTAAAAAAAAAAGTACAAATATTATATTGATTAAAAAATCATTAAATCCATTGATTTTACAGCAACAATTTGGGAGGAAGCCATTGTGCATTTTTTCATACATTATATTCTGAAGACTCTTCTTGATAGTATTTAATACTATTTTTATGGTTATTTTCTAAGACAGGATGATGAACTTTGAAGAATTTTGGTAGATGAATACTTCTGCTTAGGGGATTTATCCATGGAAGGACCAGATGCAATGTTTCTCAAAGTGTGGTTCACAGACCAGCTGCATCCAAATAAAAATACATGTTTCCAAACCTATCTCAGATTTGCATTTAGACTTGTTGAGGGAAAAATTTGCATTCTTCTCTTTAATATTAAGATATAATTTTCACACTTTAAAAGTAAGTGTACAATTCAGCAATTTTTAGTATGCTCACAAGGCTGTGCAACCATCACTGTTATGTAATTCCAGAACATCTTTACCAATTAAAAAGAAACCATTACCCATTAGCTGGCACTGCCTATCTGTTATACCCCTGCAGGCCAATGGCACCAACCAATCTACGTTCTATCTTTATGGATTTACCTATAATCTGAACATTTATAACAATGGAATCATATAATATGTGGATTTTTGTTTTGAACTTCTTCTCCTTAACAAAATCATTCTAATGTTCATCGATGTCATACCAGGAACCAGAATTTTTTTTTTTTTTAAACTGAGACCATTTTACTATGTTGCTGAGGCTGATCTCAAACTCCCTGTATCATCCTCTGTCTCAGTATCTCAAGTAGCTGAAAGTATAGGTGTGACCACCATGACTGACTTAAGAGCCAGGATTCCTTTTTATGGCTGAATAATATTCCATGATTGGATACCCTACATTTTGTTTATCCATTCTCAGTTGATGTACATTTGAGTTGTTACTGAGTTTGGGCTATTGTAAATAATGCTACTATGAACATATTTGTAAAGGTTTCTGTGTAGATGAGTATCAATTCTTTGTGGTATATATCTAGAAATAGAATTGCTGGGTCACATTTTAAATCTTCTACATATATTTTAAACAACTTTTCTAGGTGATTCTAAGACTCACTAAAGTTGAACACCACTTTCCTGGGGAGTCACTATGTCCTCCTAGGCACTGTACTAGCAAACCAACAACTGCCCACAGGTGTGACATTGTTCTTGGTAATGAGTGAGAGAGAAGATTACCATAGCACCCAATCAATTCTGATTCATTTTTCTTTTTTAAAAAGGTAACTACCAAGTTAACATTGCATAATAATGCTGCATTATCACCTTTGTTTGACAAAGTTAAATCTAGATATTTCATAGGAAAAAACAAATATCTTAGAACAAGCAGATCATTAAGAGGTCTGATATTTTTTCCAGACTACAGTTGAATTTGCTTTGATTTTCTTTGTCTGAGAACCAGTATCTTATTGGTTTAGGCTACCCCTAGGAACCAGAATTTGGATTTGATTTGTGATGACCATTCTTTTTGCTTGCCAAGCATCTTTGAACACTTTCCCTAAGCTTAGGAGTTTCCCCCACCTCATGAGACTGCACCTTCTCAAAGTAGAAGTCTAAATTTCACTTGCCGCCCCCCCTTACATTCTCAGTGCAGGCATCTTGAGCCTGCACCAAACCTCCCACCAGTCAGAAGCACTCATGCCAGAATTCAGATCAGAATAGTTGCTGGGTACACTCTGCTTGCACTAGAAACACCCTGTTTGGAAGCAGAGGATCTAGCGGAGGTTCCAAGCCCAGATCAGAGGTATCAGCTAGAATTAGGACCTAGTAGGAGGCTCCACAGTGCTGTGATTTTGACAGTCTTTCTCAACTGCAATTTCCAGGTTTAATCTTCTACCCTCCTGGAGAGTCTGGGAATTACCTATGACCTTTAATCAATGCCTGTTCTGCTTAAGTTGCAAGAATATATTCCCATTAAACACAAATGTGACTGATACTACAAAACTCTACCTTAGAAGCCCACTGATGCTGATCTTTAGGTATAAGCTTGTCCCAAATTTGCTATTAATTAGTTTAATGAGTCCTGAAAAATCGCTGCCTGCTTTTTTTTTTTCCTTTTCTTTCAGAAAAATTCCCCTTTTCAGGGCTCAATTTGGCAAATTCTCTCACTTCAAGTATAAAAAGTTTCATTAATGCACCTTGAACTCTTTGTGATATTTAACACTGATAATAAAAATATTTATCCACACAACAGTGTGCTGATTTCTAAGGTACTCTCTCCAGAACACTAACCTGAATTACCATTTCTTTTCTATGTCCATCAGGTTTTAAGTTTAGATGGTCCTATCTCTTAGCTGCCCTGTCCACTCTACTAATTTTCTCTAACACATATGCATATACCACAGCAGCTTTAAAACACACTATCTTATAGCTTT
The DNA here is from genome assembly GCF_001458135.2 of Marmota marmota marmota. Classification (NCBI taxonomy): domain Eukaryota; kingdom Metazoa; phylum Chordata; class Mammalia; order Rodentia; family Sciuridae; genus Marmota; species Marmota marmota. Next base: position 84,428,809 of record NW_026000026.1, read on the forward strand.
ATCTCAGCATCAATGATGAATGGAAAGTTTCAGAGACAAAAGAATAGTTCTGTGATGTTTGTACTTTGCATATATATATATGATGTATATTTAATGACATCTAATCTAGGATATATTCAATCATTGATTTTTGACTTATTGTTTCTTATATCTTCCTATTTTAAAAAACTCTCTAAGAATATCATGCTAAGTGAAATAAGTCAAACCCACAAAATCAAAGGCCGAATTTCTCTGATAAGCAGATGCTAATTCACAATAAGTTGAGGGGCTAAGAAAGAACAGAAGTACTTTGGATTATGCAGAAGGAAGTGAAGAGAGGGGGGCTCTGGGAGTGGAAAGGACAGTGGAATGAACTGGACATTATTAGCCTATGTGCATATATGATTACACAATCGGCGTTTTTCTACATCATGTACAACCAGAAGAATGAGAAGTTGTACTCCATTTATGTATAATGTGTCAGAATTCATTCTATTGTCATGTATAATTAATTAGAACAAATAAAAAAGAAAAAAAGAAACTCCTTTGACTCCTTGGGCAATCTGGAAGCTCCTAAGAGGAAATTATTCTCTGATCCATGTAAGAACATATGAATTAATAGATGTCATGTTAAATCTGATTATGCCCCACACCAACCTATCCACTCACAACAGGCAATAGCACAGACCCTGACTCAAGACACCAGGCTTGGAATCTCTTTGACCACTTGCTCCTAAATGAAATCCAGCAGGAAAGAGGAAGAGTTTCTCATGATGTGCTCCCATTTCACCTTTATCTACCTCACATTCGGTTAACTCTGATATGTGCGAATCACAGAAAATAGCATAAATATCAAGTGATTCTCTCTAAAGCATGCTAAAATTGATGCATACAATAGCTTCCAAAGCACACAGCATGTACATATACCATTTGACCTGAGAATACACATTGGGACCTACAAATTTATACTGAGAAATGAAACCTGGAGTTTTACTACTGTGTATTTTAGAGGTTACACATGGTTATTGCTAAAAAACAGAACTCCTGCTGTCATAATATCTATTCATGAGCAGTGCAGAGAAATATATTTCGAGGCTAGAAATTTCGCCCAAATATATAATCTTGAAAATAAAAATAAAACAAAACCCATCCATGAAAACTTAGGAAAACAAATTGTTATACTTAAAGAAAGATTCTAAAAACAGCTATTTACCCTTAACAATGTTTAAACCAGCACAGGTGCATAAGCCATGCACAGGAGAGTAGCAGGAGTCAAGGAGCATCATAGTTTTATTGGCATGAATCCCCAAAGGTCTCTGATATGAGATCCAGCAGTAAAGGATAATTTGGGGGGTACAAATTCTGAAGTCTAAATTCTTATACTAGAATTCATGACTGAAAGGCAAAATGAACTGACCAGTTTTCAAGAAGTCATAGAATGATCCTCCAAAACTTTACTGAATCTCTTTGCAACTGAACTTCGAACTACCCCAGAGCACTCAAGTGTACGCAGCATGAGCATGGAACGGCTCCCTGTTTGGGCTGAAATCCTACATACTTCTAGGTTTCCATCCACTAAATGGCTTTAATGGAACACTGCATCCCTTCAAGGGTTACTGTGGTAAAGCTCTTTAATTACGTTGGTTACCTTCTGAGCCCTCTCTCTGGGGATGGGTGTGTTCCGTGTGTGTTGAGGGGGAAACACTCCCATGAGCTCCAACTGGACATAACTTGTTTTTAATGCTTAACGTAAACATCTAGCTGTGTGCTCATTAGTAATTCCACAAAGCAGAAAAATGCCTCCTATTCTCATTTCTGCCTATTCCCTCCTCTGAACTTCCACCGTGACTGTTTGCATTGTTCCTGCTCCCACTCCCACCCTTGTGTGCTCTGCATTCGCCCCACGCCTGCAGCAGCCTCCCTGTTTGATCCTGCAAGCCTCCTCCACTTAATCCTTCCTCTTAACCGGTTCTTCCATGAGGACAGACAATAACAATTCGCAACCAAAGCTCCCCGCACCCATTAAGCCCGAAGGGTAAGAGACTGGCTTGTTAGGATCAGCAAAAATTGTTGAAGAATGAACAATTAATAGCCTTTTCTTTTGATTTTACATTCCTTTGCCCCTTTCTGGAATTTTGGGACTTACTTGTACCTCTTCCACGAGAAGCTCAAGTCCTCCTTAGCTCTTACAACACTATTGCCATGTTTTTAATAAAAAACCATTAAAAGGTGTGGAGTTATTTTAGTTTTACTTTATTTTTAAGATGACTCATACATGAACCATTTGTTGACTCTCTGACCTGGTTGTCCTCTTTTGAGAAATCACACTCGTTTAAACAAGCCTGTCTAAATCATTTATTTATACGGTTGCTGATTTTTGTTACAGATTCCAAGGCTATGGTAAGCTCTTTTCATTTATCAAGGCTCAAGAGAACTTCTTTTGCCTCCCTAAGGTCTCCTGGTGAAGTTTATATCAGCCCGTGACAAATGACACTTAAAAGGGAAAAGATTGGGCCAAAGATAGGATTATTTATATTTGAAACACTAAAAATGATAAACATCTGCACATAAGCAGTTACTTAAATTAACATTTAAAATTAGAAGCAACTTCCCTTTTCTATTTGGCAAGAAAGATCGACATCCTCCATGATTTCTAGGAAATAAGTATTAAAATGTACTTGTTTAAAAAGTAAATTCTCTGCCCATGCTCTTCTGACCGCTATAGCCGGCCCCATAACAGCCACTCACTGACTGGCTCTCCAGGCCACTATAGGTGGCCTGGGCAGCTGACAACCCCATGCCCTGCATCACCTGGCTGCTATAAGCCCCATTGCTGGCCCCTGTTGTTGAATTCAGGAAGAGTTCTATGTATCTGTGCTGCATGTTGGCCCTGTCTTTTGACATAGCTGCCACAGCTTCTTCATGGGTGGCAAACTCAACATCTGCTTCGCCCGTCACTCTACCATCAGGGCCAGTCTCAATATGGACTCTCACAGGGTTGAGTGGAGAGAAGAAGTTGTAAATGTCGTTCTCTGTTGCTTTGTAGGGCAGCCCCCTCATGTGGACACAGTGGCCAGTGGTGCTCTGCACTGTGAATTCACCATCTCCATATCTATGGTCATACATTCCTGAGAGACAGTAACTGAGGTCTCTCCCAAACAGGTCGGTGGTAAAGCCATAGCCATCACTCAGGCCGCTGTACTCCTCATAGCCCCCATAGCCTGCACTGTAGGCACCAGACCTCATCCTCTCCAGGCCCACCTGCTTCACGACGCCAATGTACCTCCGGGCTGTGCCTGGCCGGTCATAGGGCCCTGGCCGCTGCACAGACATGAACTTCAGAGGCGGATCAGAATATGACCTAACTTCCTCCTGACTGCTCTTAAACTGCTCTTCGATATACCTATGCCCTATTCTCTCCTTGTGCTTCCCTAGAGCCTTTTCAGCTAATTCCTGTGAGGCAACAGCATGGGTGGATATGACTAGTTTTGTAGTAACATTTGAGTTATTTCAATCAAATTTTCACAGGCAGCCAACAAGCAGTGAAAGCAGTTTATAACTAGAGAAAGCTGTGGGACCCATTTTGCCCCATGCGTTTGTGAAATCTGGATTAAAAAATTACCTCTTCAGTGTTTTCTCATGCAAACTTTTCTTCTAGCATGTGATATCGAGTAAACTAAAAACTATTTTCTTCTGCTTTTCTTGATTAACATTTTGGTAGTATACTTCAGAGTGATGTTATCTGAGTTAAAGTAGTTTTAAGTATGTTAAATGTGGATCTTTTACACAACACCACAGTGAACACATTGGGGAGATGTACTTTTTTGGAGAACTCAAAGGTGCTAGATCCCTAATTCAAAGAGAAACATTTCTCATGTTTGTTTGTTCTATTTTTTTTTCTTCTTCATTTAAAATTTTTAGGTTAAGATTAAGCTTTTTAAAGTTAGTTTTGAGAACTGAGACACAATACTAATACTGTAGGAATTGGTGAGGCCTTGACTTAAAGCTTTCTTTGTATTGTGATTTCCTTTTGGGTGTATTTTGCTAAGTGAAACTTGTTAAATTTTTTGTTAACTAAATTTTTTTTCCTAAAATAAAGACTTTTTCACAAAAAAATAAAAAATAAAAAGTAAATTCTCAACAATTCTAAATTTTCTCATTCAATTTGATTAAAAAATGCTTCCAATCTAAGGCAATTCCTGACAGAGAATTTGAAAGTGGAAGAACAAAACAGAAAAAGAACTGAAAATAAAACAGGGACAATTTAAATCCTAGATTGGGCCCTGGAATTAGGAAGGTGAAGAATAACATCAAAAGGTCTCATGACCCCTTTGTGTCATTGCCCTCCACCACCCTGCACTGGCTTCCACGTGAAAGGGACACAGATGTCTCCAGAAATGGGCTTCCAGAAATGCATGTCAAAGGAACTTTGGCAAAGTCAGCCACAATCGTTTAGCATTAAGCACGGGAATATACGTCATAAAAGTTCCCAGTTGGGACATTTGTTTATGGGGTGAAGCAAGAATTGGAGAGGAACAGGTAAGACGACATTCTCCAGGGGCCTGAGAAGGAAAAGGTTAGGAAGCAAAGCTAAAAGGACAGGAGCGTGGTCGGAATCACCTCAAGCATCAATGATGATCTTTTCACTTGCAAAACTCCTCAGCAGTAGCTTTCCATTCCCCAGAGCACTGACATCTGCCTAACACAGTCACCATGTTCTTACTCAAGGGAAAATGAGCAGAATGCCCGGGCTCACTCCTCTATGCCTATTGTGGCAGACAAAGTACGGCCTTCTACTGATACCCTCATGTGCAGAAAGCCTGAGCTAGCAGTTCTTTGGGCTCAACAAGGAGTGAATTTGTTCTGGAGACAGTGAAGTAATTAAGAGTTAAACTCCATACAATGGAATCTGGTAATAGGCTTTTAAACTGCTATCTAGCATTTATCTATTATCTTTAGCATTTACCAAATGCTAAAGCATATTTTGCAAACTATGATTAGGACAAGGAACAATAGTAGTGGTAGCAGCAATATTAATAATTATCAATATGAACGATTAACCAATATTGGCTATGTCCTACTACTTTAAATCCTTATCTGCATCATCTCATTTATTTTTGCATTATCTCATTTAATCCTCACAATGACTCGATGAAGTAGGTTCTGTGATTATTCCATTCCACAGATATTCATAATAATGAGAACTCAGAGCTTTCTCTCACAAAGAATCCTATGAAAGCTTGCCACTGATACAACCATGAAAGTTTGTTTACTGGGTTTTGATGTTGTTTTAGTTTATTCTTCACTGTTTAGCAAACATTTATATAAGCTTTATACGTGTGTCAGTGATATTGATCAAAGAATTTCATAAATATAAAGTCATTTAATCATCACAACTCTGTGAACAAGATGCATTTAGTATCCTCATTTTGCAGTGTGCAAGGAAATTAAGCCTCTAAGAGATGAAGAAACCTACTCCAAGACACAGAGCTAGTAAATGGTAGAGCTGGGCTTAAACCTCAATAGTCTGTTTTGAATGTTCTGAAGGGAAAATGTTTTATACATGCAGTTGTTGCTCAAGGATTTAGAAAATATTTAGTTAACTCATCCAATGTACTAGAGCCAGAAAAAATGTGTATGGAACATGGGCAGTGTGAGGAGAGGCTGAGAAGCGGGGACAGGCATTCATTGTGCCTCTCTTTTTTCTTTACCTCAAACTTTGTGAATGACTCTACCAAATTATCATGATTAACATTTCCTCTTATGGATACTAGGGAACATACTAATGATGACAAAATGATTATTGACCCTCAATAGATCATCTAATATGTGTCTAATATGTGAAAGAATAGTCAAAGTGAACTTCAGTGATAGCAGCTAAAGCTGACAGCTCAGATTTAATTTTTCTTAATATCTGTCTTCATATTTAGCAATGAAATAAAGCACAAAACAGCTGGGTGTAGTGGTTCCTGACTGTAATCCCAGCAACTCGGAAGACGACGGAAGGAGGATTGCAAGTTCAAGACCAATCTCAGCAATTTAACAAGGCCCTCAGGCTCAGTAAGATCCTGACTCAAAATAAAATATTTTAAAAAGGGGCTAGGGATGTGACTCAGTGGCTAAGTGACTCTGGATTCAATTCCTAGTACCAAACCAAACCAAACCAAACCAACCCCAAATAAACAAACAAAAGCACCACAAAACAAATTTCTACTCAACTTTGTAGGTGTACATTTCTGTTTAAGCCTTTCTATCCTCAAAGCATATGATTTTTGAGAACTCCCTTAAGTTTCTAAAAATACCAATCTGAAAACATCTTCTGAACAAGGAATTGTAGCTACCCTAACACTGATACCACCCCCAACTCCTGTGCAAAGAGAGGAAGTTAACCTTTGCTAATGGAGTTTGAACATCTGGAAATCCTTTAGTTGTGAGCCTGGTCTTGCTAATAAAAGAACCTGAAAATGTCCTCAGTAGGGAAGAGATGGGAGCTGTACTCTGAGGAGGAAAAGAAAATAGGAAAACCTAAGGGAAGAAAGTCCATTCATCCATAACAGAGAAGATCAAGTTTTGGGGGTTCTTGTGATACCAGGAACCACATGTTACCAAGTCCTTTGGGTAATAAGACCCATATCAGAAGGTGTATCTAGAAGACTGAATTCACTGCTTGGCTATGTATAGACCAGGAGCTTCTATAAGTCCTCTGCTAAATCTTGGCTCTGGACAAAAGAGCCCACAAGTCTTTAAATGGGCCCATGATCTCGGAATGGCCATGGAGCAGAGGACATGGTAACAGACACATTGATTAGAAGCTAGTAGCCCTCAAAGTTTGGATAATAAAATTTCCAGGGATGAGAGAGAACCACCCTTCCTACCAAATTAACCAAGACTAAATTTTCTGCTAACAGTGACATTGAGTCTTAAGTCTGACTTGATTTTGTCTTAAAAAATAAAATAAAGAATGAGACATTTTTATCCCTTAAATATCATGGAACAAGATAGAGAGGTATATTGCATTCTCTTTCCCAGTTTTTGAACATATGGTATTTACTAAATGAATTTAAATCTTAAGTTTTACTTAAAAATAAAACAATTTCTAATCTACTTCACTCTGGAGTCAAACTACGAAGACCTATAAATCCAACATGTGATAAATGACATAAACACTGGTGTGACAGAATCTGACAGATACTTATCAAAATCCATGCTCTCTTCTTCTGTGCACAGCTAGACCCTTTCCCAGCATTTCTTGCAATGGACATGGCCTCATGACTGAGTTCTAACCATTGGGATGTGAACAAAGGTGAGGCGCACCACTTCCCAGGATGGCTCATTAGAAACTTCCAGCACACCCCTTGTGATCTCTTCCCTTCTGGACTACTGGGATAGAAATGGTCCCAAGGTGACCGTCTGTTCTACGTGTTCAAAATGTCAAGTCTCCTTCAATTTCCGTCTCTGAATAATACTGATTAACAGTGTCTGTCCATGGACAAGAACGCTCCCAATAGACTATTTCTTGAAGGAACAGGAGATAGATTTCTGTTGTGTTCAGCTGCTGAAATTCTGGGATCACTTTGTTACAACAGCTAGCATTAACCTAACTAAGTCAAAGTGGCTGAAGCAACCACCACAAAACAAATCAAATCCCCACTTACCTACAATTGCCACGTATTCCTGTACTTTCTAAAGAACACCTTTCAAATTGTAGAACAGATGTAAGTGACCTGAATTTAAAATCCAGGGTAAACCTTCTAGTTAGGTTTCATTTGTTCAGCAAAAATTCCATTGTATTTAATTAGTTGCCAACATTTATAAAGTACAGATATCTGTACTTTCATCTTCAAAAATAAAAACTGGACAATCTGGCCACCTGGAACTTTATTCTCCTCTTTCTGTGAGTCAGGATCTGTCCAGACCAATATGACTTATTCTGGCCTTCTTCCCTCTTCAACATTATTTACTTGGCTTTTATATGCAGTTATACTTGCCTGCTGGATTATCATCAATAGCTAGGGATTTAAAAAAATATGCAATACCAGCTAGACTATAATTGCAATGAGTAAATTTGTTTTTAACTATTTACATGTTATGCCCTTGGTTTCTTTTGTTGGAAACTATAGAAACAGTCATCTAAAAATCCATTACTACATTTTCTGCTCTGAGATTGTTGAAGGTTCCTCCTCCCAATTTGTCTCTCAATATTCCCTATATGAAATAAAAGATAAAATTTCTTATCAGAATTAACTCACTAGCAAGTAAGAGAGCATCCTCTTCTCCCCAATACAATAAAAGTTATTCATCAAATCATTTTCCCTATTATTTCAACTCTGGCTATTAGGAAGACCAAAGCTCTATTTCTGTTTCAACTGTATCAAATGGGAAGTTATGACTCACACAGGCATATCCTAATTCTTCCCCAATATTGCCATTTTATTTCAATATATATGTTCTCAATTAGTGTTATTTATGTACTTATAAAAAATTAATTATTTTGTACATGCATATCTTATAAGCCATCTCAAATCCTTTGTGAAATTAGAATATAAATAACTAAATATGGTTAAATTAAACATTATAGTTAATATTTAATAACAATATAAATTACATCAAGAGAACAGCTAAAATTTAATATTCATAAAGTATGAGGCTGTATACATCTGAAATACAAATTTTTATTTGATTTTGTTTTTTCCCTTTTGAAAATAGGATAAAACTATATATAATCAATCACTTAGATTCTTTTCTGAATTATTTGATATAAACGAGAGATACATATTTAATTGTTGTTGTTTCCTTGACTTTCAAAATTAGCATTAAATGTCAGCTGTGGTATTTACACATTTTCCTATTTATTTGTCCATTCATTCAGTAAGTCATCTATTGAACATCTTCTTTATGAAAAAAAATAGGTGTGAATAAAGCCAAGTCCAGAACTTGGGCAACTTTATTGGAGTACAATAAAGACTAAAAAAGAGATCCATAGGATCTGCACTAGAGGGAGAGTTAGCTTCTCCCTAAGGGGTCAAGAGAGGCTTGTTACCTGGGGAAGATGAGCACCAGGTATTTAAATGTGAGCTGTGTGTGTGTGTGGCGGGGGGAAGAATGGCCCCCTCTAAACCCTGAGGTATCCTTAGTGAATTTCAAGTCCTCAAGTCAGTACCATCACTGGGAACCAATTATCAATAGAGGGCGGGGAAGAGTGTTAGGAAATGATGATGTGGCCAAAGAGCAATAAGACACTAACATAACTGAATGTATTGTCCATGAAAACATTTCTGGAAAAACTATGCAAGGCCATATATGAACTTAGTCTGATTCCTTCCCTTATGAAACATTGATTTAATTTTGTATTATACATTTCACAAAAGATTTTAGTGTAGCTTGAATAGGGAAATATGAGGATCCATTAAAATAAGAACCTGAAAGATGTGTTAAGGAGATTTTAAGAGCAGAGAAGTAAGATGGAGCAAATGGGAAGATTGATTCATACAAATTGTGCCTTAACATAACATAATCAGTTATTAGAAGTAAGGTGCAAACTCACCATAACCTTTCTGGCAGTCAAAATACCATTTATGAAACAAAAAAATGGTATCTACAAAGTAAAATCAAATCCAGTGCCCCATGGGATCATCAACGTAGCAAGTACAGAAAGACATACCATCTGATAAAATAATAAGTGACCTCAATAATATTCTGATGGTAAACACAGTACCAAGCTTCTTAGGACATAGACATCCTAATGCACTAAGTCATTAGCATGGTCCCCTACCATTCAATAAAAACAATCTTAGGATACCTTGATGGAGTTTAGGAATGTAGCTCTCTGCTGATCTCACTTAATTCAGGAAGGATTTTAGGCTGGCTGGCTGAAAGAAAACGGCCTACATTGGATTGTCCTCCATCCTATGCTTCCTCTTATCTAAGCTTTGAAAAGTTAAGTAGTGAGCCCAAGTAGTATCTCCTGGTCAGCTGCTGGAGTGAAGTGAAGCACAGAACTCTCTGGCGCAAATGGCTAGTTGGGTTGGGGCTAGAACTGACATCCTCCTTTGGAACTGTGGGGCCTGAACTGATATTCTTGAATTTAAAGATGGCCTACATTCATTAATCTATTCACCTGATGATTTACTGACTGATCAATTCATTAACTGGTTCAATAAATACTTCCCCAAAAATCTACTACTGGGGAGATACAGTGAACTAGACCCCAGCTGTACCCCAAAGAAGCTCAAAATCTAAGGAGTGACAAATACAAAGGAGCAAACAATTAAATCACAAAAATACAATTTTGTGCAAGGTGAAGAAAGGGATTAATCAGCTGGGCACAGCAGGGCACATCTGTAATCCCAGTGACCTAGGAGCCTGAGGCAGGAGGATCACAAGTTCAAGGCCAGCCTGAGTAACTTCTGTGAGACTTTGTCTCAAAACAACAACAACAAAAAAAAAAAAAAAAAAAAAAAAAAAAGAAAGAGCCAAAGATGTAGCTCAATGGTAAAGTGCCTCTGGGTTTCAATCCCCAGTGCCTCTCCCCCAAAAGTATTAATTAGGGAAAGAAATGAACAAAAGAAGTTTTGATAGGATATGACAAAATTTCCCTCAGAAAAATAATCTTGAGTCTTTGATTAATAAACAAAGAAAGGGCAAAGCACAATAAACTGCTCTGGGAGCCTTTAATCTGAGTTGTTGGATGTACTACTGAGAACAGGTTGAAGACTAGGGAAGAAAATAGACTCAAACCTGGTCAGAAAAGGGAAACTGAGCCTCTTTGGTGCCTAGCAAAATCCAGGCTTGAGTGATATAAATGACTCACCTCATTCTTTTCTTCCCTGGTCTTCAGCCTTCTCTCAGTGGCTTTGCCCTTTCTTTGATTTTGTAGGAGGCAGGGAAGATAATATGATCCTGGTGGGGCTCCATGGTTTTACTTTGAATATTGCCTCATCAAGGCGCTATCAATTAGTTATTGATTGGGACAGGAACCGTTTCATGGATCATGTTCAGAAAATAATTAGTTCTAGGTCATGAGTGACCTGCTGACATAAAGTGACAGCTCAGACCCTACACCCTTTCAGTCTCATGGAAAAATTAGGTAGCAATAATCGCCAGGAGGATTTGAAAATCTCTGTTATTTTTCTATAATTTTTAAACTCTCCAGATCATGCATAAGATCAAAAGATCATACAAATTAATTTACTGTCACAGCCAGCATATATGTGTGTCAAAAGTTCTGAACGGTAAGTGAAATCAAACCCAGAAATCGGGGCTCTAGTGTCAGGATAAGTGTATTGAAGACTTTTGCTAGTGTTTTAGTCAAGTGTTTTGCTGTGAGGAGGGATCCTAGTGTCTTTAACTCTCACTTCCTCATCTGATAGAAGAGATAAATACTTACCTCACAGATTGTTGTGAAAAGTAAATGACATAATGTGGGTGAGAGCATGTAGGAAACTGTATTGTTAGGTGAAGCCAAGGTGTTAATTACTGTCACGTTAGAGTAGACTTAGTCATGACAAGCTTCAGGAATGAAGTGATGTTTCTAGAGCACACAGAAGTGTGGGATTTAGAGAGGAAGGGCAGGAAGATCATTTCATTTTTAGTTTATCAGTTGAACAAATGTGTACCTTGTGTTGAGATGGCTATGACCTCCGCTCTGTGTTAAGAATCAGTCCTGAGGTGTTTCCCAGGAGCAGAAGCAAGAGGTTCCAAAGGCAGGCCCTCATCAGTAGGATACCTACTGGTCAGGGACAATGTTCTGGTCAGAATGCAGGGTCCAGGCTGAAAGCAGTAGGGGCTTTATTGGACAGCGCAGGGCTTTTCAGGTGTTACCCAACATCAGAACCACCTGGAGGAATTTTAAAAATCACACATTTCGAGATCCTTGCCCCCAGGGTTTCTGATGCAGGGCATATGGAATGGAGGCCTAAAATCTGCAGTTCAAACAAGTCCCAGGAGATACTAATGATTGTGGCCCAGGGGCCACACACTTTGAAAACCACCTGAAGAATATAAGAATTATAGCTTCTCAGATATAAACAATTGAATCTGGTTCTGACCAGCTTCAAGAAAAAGGAATTTGGGGAGGGTTGTTGGGTGACTCCCCAAAGCAACGGGAACCTGATTCAGAAATGGATCCAGGACAGTTCTGGTCTAGTAGAGTAAACTCCTTTGCCGTGGTACCTGGGCATCACGGGCAGAATAAATCAACTCGAACTGTTACTCCTCTCTTGTATCACCTGAATTAATTGCAGTTTCCCTGCAGAAAGGGTCTAATTGGATTAGGGCATATGCCCACTCCCCAGCTAGTAGCTGACAGGGTCCTTTGAATTACAGATCCCTGTTTTAGTCAACTTTTCATCACTGTGATCAAAAGTCCTGACAAGAACAATGTGGAGGGGGAGATGTTTGGTGCCTCATGGTTTCAGAGGTTCAGTCCATGGTTGGCCAACTTATAGCTCTGAGCCTGAGGTGAGGTGGGGGAAAGGCATGCCAAAGGAATGCTGCTCAGGACAGAAACCAGGAAACAGAGAAAGTGCTCCCAACAGGGACAAAATATATACCCCAAAGACACACCCCTAGTGACCTTTTCTTCAACCCACACCATACATGTCTACAGTTAAGCCCAATTAATCCACATCAGTGGGTTAATTCACCAATTAGACTACATTTCTCATAATCTAATCTTCTCACCTCTGACAGTTTGTGCATTGTCTCAACATGAGCTTCTTGGGGACACCTCATATCTAAACCCTAACATCCTCCATGGCTGCACACAATTGAAAAGGAAATCTGGATATAACTGCTAAGGTATGTTAGTGGATACTTAGATAGCAAAACAAAATAAAACCCAATAAAATAGCCCATGCAGGAAAAGATCAATTAGTAGAGGGTTTGGAATTTTAGGATGGGGAGAATCTCCTCATCCTCTATTCTGTTACTCCTGTAAATTCCTAATTTAGAAAATAGCAGTTTATAGCTTCTTTAGAGAAGCATCAGAGGACATTTTTGAAACCAATTCTTTAGGAAAACTCTCATGGGGATCAATGCTGATCCCTCCCATGTCCTGTGTTCCTCACCTTGAGCTTTTAAGTCTAAGAGTATTCCCTGGAACTGTGGCTCAGGACCTTCTGGTTTGAAAGACACATCCATCTATCCTGCAGAATGAAGCATGCTATGCAATTCATTTGAAGGAATCCTTCATACAGATTTACTTAACTTTTTTAAGCTCTTTTTTAAATACTTCAAACATACAGGACAATATAAAGAATAACAACCCTTGAGTGCCTACTACTCAATTATGCAGATTTTCATTTCTGAAATAATACCATTGAATATTACTGAACTCTTGGTCCTGGTCAGGTCTTGTGGGAGATAGATACCCAGAGATGTCTAGGTGAGACGGATGAGTATTGGGAAGATAGACCTGTGGACTATTGCAGATAATCAGATCATTAATACAAAGTAGAGACACAAAGAACTATTACTAAAAACAAGCAAGGTATGGATTCAGCCATTTGGAAGGCATTAATTTTAAAATGATTTTCTCCTTAAGGTAACCTAGTCTTTACTCAAATTACCTTAACACAATTATCTTCAAGTGGTTATAAACATTTTCTTGAAATATTTGCTTTATCCTATGTAAGTCTCTTAAGTAGATAAGTAATCATGTAGGAGGGAGTGGCAAATGCCTGGGGCAGCTTAGCCCCGTGGGTGGTTCAGTGTGGGTACTCCTGTGTGCACTGGGAGAGGCTACTCAAATATTTCAGAAAGTATAAGCTGTGACTAGGTGCAGTAAAGTTAATGGGATGATATTTTAATCTTCAAAATATTAGCAAATGAAAACTGAAATGTTAAGGCTTGCATTTTCTCTCCATTTCATAGATATCAAGTTAATTATACAATAACATGATTCAATTATTGGGTTCTAGATGACTGAACTGAATAAGAGCAAGAGTAGACATTGGGCTATTCATTTTCATGTTAAGACCATGTTTCCTTTAGACACTTTCTTACTTCACCTACAGCAGGGGTTTCCCAGAACTGTGTTTACTTTCTCTCTCCTCTTTTTTCCCTTGTATTTCTACTCCAAGAAATTATCGTGTCCTTTTGGTGTTATACCTTGTCAGTATTGCCTAGGATTAAAGTGATGCCTTATGTAACTGGCATCTTTAAGGAATACAATTCTTTCCACAAACTTTTCTAGATATATGAAGTATGCTTCTACAAATGTCACTGCAATTTTATTTTTAATTGGGCCATTTTAACAATTCTTTCTTTCTTTTTTTTTTCTTTCTTGGTACAGGGATTAAACCAGGAGCACTTTACCGCTGAGCCAAATCCCCAGCCCTTTTAAAATTTTGAGACAGGGTCTTGTTAAATTGCTTAGGGCCTCCCTAAGTTGCTGAGACTGGCTTTGAATTTATAGTCCTCCTGCTTCAGCCTCCTGAGTCATTGGGATTATAGGTGTGTGCCACTGCACCCAGTTTAACAATTCATTTCAATGAAATCTGTACGAACATTGAATAGATACTATGAGAGGCAAAAGGTAAACTTGCTCTCTCTTCTCCAAGGAACTCATTCTTGTAGAAGAAACATATCACACCATATTATTCTGTTGTGGGGCACAGTGCAACGAATAACTGAAAAGAGGTGCAGAGAAATGTCACGAAAATATCGAGGAAGTAGAGATAACTTCTAGGTTGATGGTTCTAGAAGAAATGATATTGATCAAGAATGGGAAAAATGTGGCAAACTCAGCAGCAGGGACAGGCATTCCAAGTGGAAAGGAATTACTCAAAGCTTCCAGGGACAAGAATGCTTGACTCCCTTGGGGGCTACAGATACATAATGGATATGAGGTGGGAAAAGGGATCAGACTGAGGCTATATTTAGCCTGAGCAGTTTTTTAAGAATTTTTTTGGGGGCATATACATTCAGTTATTTTAGTGTCCTGTTGCTATTTGGACACAGCATCATCTCCTGATACTCTCTCTCTGCCCTTTACTGACAATTGGTACCCAGTGATGATGCTGACGTGAAATTCACTAAGGATACCTCCAGGTTCAGAGGGGGCCACTCGCGTTTCAACTCCTGGTGCTCATCTTCCCCAGGTGACAAGTGTTTCTGACCCCTGGGGAATAGCTGTCTCTTCCTCTAATGCAGATCCTATGGATCTCTTTTTTTAGCCTTTATTGTATTCCATCAGCTCAGTTGCTCAAGTTCTGGACTTAGCTTTATTCATACCTACTTCTGTCACAAAGAAGATGTTGAATAGATAGTTTGTTGAATGAATGGACAGATGAGAATGTATAAATGCCACAACTGCCATTGAGTGGCTACAATGAACCCGGCACTGTAGTTGGTGTAGTGGATACAAACACACATTCTTGGTACTGCCCTCAATGATCTTCAAGTCTAGTGAGGTTAGATGTATGAACAGATATTGTCAACAAAATGGAGATATTGAGCTTTATTAAACAAGCAATAGGCCACCCTTTGGGTTTCTCTGCAACAAACTGCAACCTGGCTTAGTATGTCAACAAAATGAAACCTAACTTGGGAGTATATATATTTTTAGTAGTACACTTTAATTATACAGGACAATGAGCTTCATTGTGTGTGGCATATTCATAACATAGAAATAACATGTATATTATTTATCTTATCCCCCCACCCCCTTGCTTTCTCTGACCCTCTTCTTCTACCACTTCCCACCGATCCCCTTTCTCTTCCTTAGGACCATTTTTTTTTTTTCAGAACAAATAGCTGGGTTACAGCCAATCACAGGTGTGAAAATGACCACACCATGCTCATATAAGGCAAATGTTCATCATTCCAAGCTCAAATAACATGAAAGTCTAGCTGCCATTAATCAGGTGATTTTTCTACTTTGCTTCTATGTTCAGCCTATAAAACCTTGCTGCTCATGTTGCTGCTGGTTGGAGCCCTCTGGACCTCTTCTGGTTTTGAGTGTTACCCAAATTTTGACTTGTTCTGTGTTCAATTTAATTTGTCTAAAGATTTCTTTAATAGCTATTATATCCAAAGTGTATAGGAACCCAGAGAAAGTAATCCGGGGACTCAAGTTGACCCAGCATGGTGTTCTTGCAAGGAGAGTTAAGAGTTATTTGGTCAAGGAGGAGAGGGGAAGATATTCTGATCAAAAGAATACTGCAAGCAACATCACAAGGCATCATATGATACTGTATGTATAAAGAAGGACAGAAACTTTGTTTTACTAGAGTGGAGAAAGGGGAGGGAAGGAGAAGAGGAGATGAGAGGTAGAGGCTGTGTTTGGATACTTCATCCAGAGTGGAGGCAGGGAAACCAGAATGGTCGAGTCCTACAGGTGTTACATTTAAGAAAGTACAGTTCAAACAGGAATTCCAAAGCTTAACACGACACTCAAACAGGAGTTCAGGTACATACTGCCAGTCGACTCTTATTAATCCTTCTTATTATTATTTCCTAGTCTTCGGCACCTCCAGAATTTCCAAGGGCCTTTTAATTTGACCCTGCCTACAATGTTCCATTCTAAACACCTTGGTTTCTTAATGCTTTTTGGCCATTCCAGTAGGTCACATTCTGTCTGTGAATGTCATCCCTTGGTTCTGTCTGGTTTTCTGTACCCACTTCAAATTTTCCCCCCTTTGGTGCTATGGATAAACTTCACGTTCTCATGCATGTCAAGTAAGTGCTCTGCTACTGAGCTACACCCCAAACCCTCACTTCAAATCTTTACACATGGATTTTTATCCTTTATCTTCTTAGCAAACAGGACCTAGTACTGTCAGAACAAGTGGGCCACTTGTTCCTGGGGGGCAACCAATAAGAAGCTATGAATTCACATACATTAATTATTTGGGGCCAGTCAAAATAAGATGATCAGAAAGAACCAGGAAAGTAGCAGTATAATGGAATAAAAGACATAGAAGTAAGAGGACTTGCAGAAATATACTGAAGGATTAACAACTAACTGTAGTTAACAACTACATGTAGGATGGAGGCACAGAGAGATGGGATTTCACAGCTGTTTTGTAGGTGAAACATAGAATACATAATAGTAATGTGATAGTAATCTCCATGGCTGGGATATATAAGCAAAGGGACCTATCCTGGAGTTGGGAATAGACAATCATAAAGTTGACTTAGTGTCTGCTGAACTGAGGTGTCAGCAAGATACTTCCGTCATGTTTAAGAAGCACAGTGCTTCAATTTAATACACTTTGTTAGCGGTCTCCAAGTTTGTGTATTGTAAAACATCTTTCAGGATCGAAAAAAACACCTTTGGGGATTGGTTATACATGGATAAATCCTGTAGGAAATAAACCCATTTGACTTAACTTTGTTTCCGGCCCCCCTCCCCTGTTTTAGAATACCAATTAATATCCTGTGGAATGTTTTCTCTAGAGACAACGTTCTAAGAAATGCTCATTAAAACATTTAGGAAGTGGTAATCAGGAGATGATTAAGGTAGAAAGAACTTGGTGGGGGTGGGGGTGGTTGTTTGTTTACGTGGAAGTGAGAGCTGAAGAATTATGAACTGATGAATCACCAAGAGTGAATAGAAAGTGAAAAGAAGTTTGGAGATAGAACTTTTAGAAAACTCTGTTTGACACCAAAAATGGCATGTAGAGAATATTACTTGAAGAGTTGTGATCACAAAATCATGGGTTTCATAGTGTGACAAGCAATCTAATATTTCTTTCTTTCTTTTCTTTTTTGGGTACTGGGGACTGAAACTAGAGGCACTTAATCACTGAGCAACATCCACAGTCCTTTTTTTTATATTTTATCTTGAGTCAGGGTCTCACTAAATTGTTTGGGGCCTTGCTAAATTGCTGAGGCTGGCTTTGAACTTGCCATCCTCCTTCCTCAGCCTCTTGAGCCACTGGGATTACAGGTGTGCACCACCGTGTCTGGCTTAATCTAACACTTTTAAGATCTGTTTTTTTTTTATCTGAAGAATAATGCTCACCTTGTTGAGTTGTAGTGAGATTTTAAAATAGATAATATAGGAAACATTTCCATAATAGAGGAAGATAGTCTACTTTTAATAGATACTATTAATATGGTTTTCATTTAAATTTTTCTTGATGAATTTAAGCAAAACCTTAATGAATACACTGCTATATTGAAGCCTGGAAGTTGGACAGTTATATATGCAAAATCTCAATACACCATACAAGGAAGCAATCCCAGTTCAGACAAGCCTTGGACAGCAGCTACATGACAGAGAAAGAAATCCATAGAAACCAGGTGATTAGAGGAAGATACCACAGGAATTCCCCCAAGGCACCAGTGACAACATTTTTTTTTCCTGTTTTTCATGATTGCTGGAAGATAATATCAGAACCTTAGTGAATATATCTGCTCTCCTTTAAAATTTCTGAGCTCAAACCTCCATGCCTATGGCTATAGGTAACATTCTGTCAGCTGGGGATTTCCTCTGACAATAGTCATTACCAGGCACTCTCAGGGGTCGGCCAAGGGAGAGGCATTTGCAACAGAATTTTGGGCTAATGAGGCATACTTCTGTTAGAATATGTCACCATGCCACAGATGCAGGCATGAGTCATTTTTCGTATTGGTCAAATGAGCGTATGGGCCACAGATGATTCTGAATTTAGAGTTAAGTTTCTGCTAACTGCCACAGCAAATCAGCCTTTCTTTCCTCCAGTACAAAAATGGGTAAATTATTGAGATTTTCCCCAGGTCAGTTCATTTCAAACCGTATAGGATGGCCATCAGAATTTGTTATTTTGCAGTCTTTTCTGCATGTTTTCTGGATTGCAGCCTCTTAGGTGTTAGGTGCGAATAACTTAGTGGTCTTAAGATTGCCCATTTAACATGGCTGGCCATTTAATCAAAAGGTCACCCACAGTGGCCAAGATAGTTGGAGGATATGAATAATAGGATGGCAAGCAAGTCTTTGAAGACATTCTTAAGACACTAGGTTGGGTGACTGGCCTGTGAGCATGAGAACACAGGGGATGTTCACTAGTTGTCCTCTTAGCAAATATAGGCTGAAGTATAAATAAAATTTGCCCTAGAAATTCATGAGGTCTCACTCAGGAGAGCATTTGCAGGAGAAAAAGGACATTTCTGTGCTCTGATTGGTTTATGGAGTCATTTGCCTCAAACTCGAAAGACTGGAACAGAAGGAGTATTATGGATGACATGCTGCTCAAAGTGTGATCCAAAGACTGGAAGCATCAGCGTCCCTTGAATCTGGAATCATGTACATGTGCAAATCCTCATGCCCTACCCTGGGTATCCAGGAAACAGAATCTGTGGGCAACTTGCTGTAAGAATATTTCAGGGTAAATTTTACATACATGAAAGCTTCAAAAACATTGCTCTAGACTTATTTAAATTCAATGTGTCAATAATTGCCATAATATCTCCTTCCATCTGCTCACTAACCTAGACTGGGCATCCATTTTTACCATTAGTTTCCAGTTGTCTTATTCCTCAGAGGCCATCAGGATAGACTTGATTAAACCATCTGACTACATCCAAGAGCTCAGTTTGTCATTTTTATCATCGACAAAAATGAGAACTTTATTTATGGAGGGCAGCTCTGTAGAGGCAGTGTAAGTATTGATTTTTAGTCTTATGATTGGTTTGCAGTGGGCAAACCTTATTTATAGGTTTGGCAAATTTCTGTCATTTTCAGGATGACAGTAATATAAGTAAAGGGATGGAAAAAGGAGAAAAACACTTACATAGGCTATGAGTTGCTCCTCGGAAGCTTTTAATTCAGCTTGCAGGTTCTCAATGCACTGAAAGGGAGAAAAGGTTAGAAACCAATATAAATATTCAAAGCATTCCAGAAATAAATATGTACTAGTTCTCAAGTCTTGTGAGTAATAGTGGTGGCACTATTATCTTAGCTAGATGTTTTAGATCATCCCTTCCACCCCTGCACCTGTTCTGTTCATTCTATGGAAGAGCCTGATGTCAAAACACACAAAAATGTTAAGAACTAGGAAAAGGTTGGGAAAAATATTAGCTTACTGTGCTAATATTAATGCCAATACTTATATTATAACACACACATATACACCTTTACATTAAAAAAGTCCATATATTTCAAAAGCAGACACAAATCCTTTGGGTTAAACAAGATGCAAGTGATATAATGATAAATATATAAAGGTCCAGAGATTAGTCATTTCTTATAGTATAACTGATTAAAAACATATGCCAAATTTTATGATGCACTTGTTTTGGTACACAGAAACTATTTCTTGCTTAGGTTCAACATCAAAAAACAAAAAACAACAACAACAACAAAACCTAAGAAACAATTATACAGCTAATACCATTTACGAAATAAATATAATTCAGCTAACATCTTCAAAGAATACAAACCAAACAAACTTTAAAATGGAACTAACTAAATTAATTTTTATGCCAGTATTCACCAGGGAATAAAATTACTTTTATCAAATACAAAAGTTGTTATTTATCATCATGATTTTAAATATGAACTGTCAACTGCCAGAAATGCTTTGCAGAATTGTACAAGATTAGGTAACTTTTGAAATAAAGATGATTTTTCCTCCACAACATACCTGGTCTTTCAAAAGAAGCATCTTCTCATGCTGTCCCCAAATGGCTTCCTTATGGTCCAGAGCCTTTAGTTTTTCCTCCAGCCAAGTAATTTGTTCGAGAAGTTTTGATTTTGTTCCTTCAGAGACTGCAAGCTGAAGATATTTTCTTATAAGAGTATGTAAGCACAATGATATTTTAAAAACTCCCTTTAGAGATAAACTTATAAATGAACTGCCTTTCATCGATAACTATTACATATGAAAACACCTTCTAGAACATTCCTCATAGATGACAAATGATTTGAGAATGAAGGAAAATAATGTTTTAATTTATTTATAATGAGTAAGATCTTTCTAGGTAAAAGATGAGACCACATTGTTAGGATGAGCAGAGAAATTTCCAGTGCAGGGATCTCAACACTCACCATTGTGTCTTGAGGTTGTACTTATTCAGCTGAATCTGAAACCTGTATTGTGGTTTACATGTGGTTCTAGAAACTTAACTCTTGAAGGAGAACAGCCTTCTAGAAGGCATGGGAGGTCTTATTCCCTTGAACATTCACCATAGAGGCAGCAGGGTGGTTGGAGCTAAAGGGAAATGCTAGAATTTCAACTTTAAGTTTGATCAAAATCAGATCTATGCAAACCAAACCCAAAAAATTCCTACTTATGTCTTTGTCTTTGTTTTACTGTTTGTAGATTCCTCCTGAAGAAAGGATAGTTTGATGGTCCCTCCTCCCTCAATTTCCTTGGAGATCCTCCTTACTAGACTTTCCTTTTTTTCCCCAATAGCTGATTGTGCTTTCCTCTACCTTTGGCAACTCTTCTGAAAGTCCCTGGAAAGAGACACTCAATTTTGTAATCACTGCAACCCACCATGCATCCTCTGCACACAGAGGATCTGTCCGTGTCTCTTTTGCACTACTCTGAATGCCATTACAAACCAGAATTTTTCATCTTGAAAGCCTAGCAAGTTTTTAAAAGACAGTTTACCAAATGAAGAGGTCAGTTTGTCATGGAAACAGGTGAGCACATCATACATATTGTAATCTGTGGCTCCAGCTATACAATCATTCATTTAACAAGTGTTTCTTCTGTCGGCACTCTCTACCACCATTGTTATGTGCTGGGAATTATGAAAGGACAATCTGAGGTCCAGAAGAAACTCATGTGCTGTAAACTCCTATTATGCCTTTTGGCTCTCAGTGATCTGGGAGACCTGCTGTGGTCCTCATAGTTACTGGCATGGTTGGCTCTGGGGTGCATGGTGGTTCAGGCATGTAGTCTGGCTTCTCTGAGCACCCTTCTATTTTATTAGAGATGCAGAGTAGTGCAATGTTTAAACATACAGACTCTTGAGTCAGACTCTTTGAATATAAATCTCAGTTTTGCTAATAGCAATGGCATATTGGCAAGTTGCTAAGACTCTCTGGGCTTGATTTTCTTATGTATAAATGCATTGGGGATGAAAAGAATGTTTCTTAACCCATGAGTTGTTTTTGAGGATTAAATGAGTTTATAAAAGAAGAAACATTCAGGACAATGCCTGGAACATATTAAGTACTTAGTGGTTATTTTAATTATTCTTCTTCCTTCTCAAATCACAGTGAGCATTCATATGAGTTTCATTTAAATATTATTTATCAAATTGCATCATAGCCTCCATAAACTGAGTAAACTGGGCACCCTCAACTCAAACTGCATTTGGTTTGCATACTTGCTACCACCTCTAGTCTTCAGAGAACACCTCCTTGTCTAGAAATACTTTCTTTCAAATATATTCTCTCATTCAGGCCCCTTTCTTCCCCCATGTCCTTTTTGACTTGTACTCCATCCAGTCTCTACAATGTTGTCTTTCTTTAAATCTACTGTCTCTTGTTTTCAAGTCTTTATTAATTCACTTGAGATATTTTATTCATTTGTTAAAGAACTAATTTGGAAATTTATAATAAGTAAGAATTTAAAGATAAAAAATGAAAATATTCATATCTTAAAAAAAATTTAGGTAGAAGGCAAGACACTTTAAAAGTAACTATTATACAATATGAAACTGTATGGATAAAGAACAATATTAATGACTATTAACATTTGTTGAGTATGTACTATGTACCAGACCCTCTGTGAGCCTTTCTCGTCCTCTTTGCTGATGATTGGCTCAAAAAATCAGGCCTGAGCTAATCTGAGTCTGGCTTTCCTCTGGCAACAATTATTCTATAAGGAAAGTGACCTAATTTGGATTACTCATAGTGGACAGGAGGAATTTTAATGAGTTGGAGAAACATTCTTTTTTACCCACCAGATGTGAATGCTATTGTAGCCATCCTATAAACACTGGGGAAAACAGGCATTTGATGAAGTCACACTCAGACAGGAAGAGTGAACTGGAGAAACCCTGGGTTCCTGAGAGCATTCTTGAAGTGCTTTATCCACTGACCTTGAAGTACACCCTGACTTGTGACTAGCATATATGAGCCAACTTTCCTACTACTTGTTGCTGTAAGGATTCTACTGATTCATTGTCTGATTCCAAAATTCTATGCGCTTGACCATAAGTGAGGAAAGTGCATGAAAAACAACTGCAACTCACCTATTTGGTAGCTATGCCGTATCAGGCATCCTGCTAGGTGATATCTACAAATGTTACCTTATTTCATTGCTCAAAACCCTGTATGTAGACTTGGTTATATTTTTGTTATTGCAATTTTAAAGATTGAAGGTGGATTTTAAAGATTCAGGGGTAAATTAATTAGCGTAAGACCCTGTAGCTAGTCATGAGTTTGATTTGGCCCTACATTGGTCTGCCCTCAATTGCTGGGTTCCATATCATATTCACACCCTAACTCTGAGGCTACCTGCCAAAATGAGGCCTGTGATGTTTTGGGCCTTATTTAAGTGGACTTCAGCATGTTGACTTATCCACTTGAAGGAATTTCTTTTCTTTTCTAAGACTGAGAGCTCTCTGCCCTGCCATCTTGCTTCCTATTTTTGTTGTTGTTGTTGGCGGGGAGGTACCAGGGTTTGATCTCAGGGACACATACAACTGAGCCATATCCCCAGCCATTTTTTTTTTTTTATTTCTTGAAAGAGAATCTCACTGAGTTGCTTAGAGCCTCGCTAAGTTTTGAGACTGGCTTTGAACTCGGGATCCTCCTGCCTCAGCCTCCTGATCTTCTGGGATTATAGGCATGTACCACCATGCCTGGCCTTGCTTCTTTTTTTTATATAGACACCAACTTCATCTCTTTCCTTTCTTCTTAGAACAGTTTCTAACTGAATGTCCCTTTGACTCAGAAAAGTTTAAATCAGATTCAAATTAACTATAAGAAAACTTGACTAGGAGTCAGGAGATCTATATTTTAGTTTCAACCCTATGATTCACTGACTCTATACCCTTGGTACCCATTTTGGATTTTACTGTGCTACCTTGATATATTGTTATAGGGTAATACTCTAGTTACACACATTCAAACTAGATTCTAAATTCCCAAGAAGAATAAATAGAGAATTCTGTCAAAAATTACAATAAGATAATCAAATTGTCCAGGAGCAATCTTTGCTATGATTTTTCCATTTATTAACTTTTTGAACTCTGATTCTTAATTCTCATATGTATCATCACTTCACAAAAGCAAGACAAAGGGATTTGATTGCTCCTTCCTCATGTAGACATGTTGTGGCAAGGACTGGTGATTTACTGTGGGATTCCACTATACAATTGTAAAACTGTTTATTACCACAGGACAATTAGTATTTCCTAGACCCTTTGCAAATGACCCATTCAAAAGAAAAAAAATGGCTGGATAGTCCAAAAAGAAGAAAGAGAAAGAAATGAGTTAAAATAAAAGTAAGATTATAAATAAAATTATATATCTGAGATTTATTTTTTTTTAATTTAAGCCCTACATAAAAGATTATGCTCTACTGTTAAATTATAAGATGTTAGCTGCCATCTTGAATTCACTATAGTATCTTGATGGGTCTTTTAGAGCCCTTCGAAATCTAATTCTCAATTCAGGAAACACTTAGGAATTCTGCCTAAATTCACATTCAATTATGGGATAGGACGCAAGGCATCAAAGTAAGAGGAAATCCAAGTTAATAGCTGGAAGATATGACGGTTGAATTTTTTAAATTTGTTCTAATTAGTTATACATGGCAGTGGAATTCATTTCCACTCATTTTACATAAATGGAGCACAGATTTTCATTTCTCTGGTTGTACACAATGCGGTACACACCATTTATGCAATCATACACATACATAAGGTAATAATGTTGTCTTATTCCACCATCTTTCCTACTCCCATACCTCCTCCCCTCCCCTCACTCCCCTCTGCCCAAATCCAAAGTTCTTCCATTCTTCCCTTGTCTTACCTCCCCCCATTATGAATCAGCATCCACTTATCAGAGAAAACATTGGGCCTTTGTCTTTTGGGGATTGGCTTATTTCACTTAGCATGAGGAAGATTTGGGCTTACTTTTTCTTCTCTTAGGTGCAGGGTCTCTGGTCTAATTTCTAGGTCGTTGATCCACTTTGGGTTGAGTTTTATGCAGGGAAGAAACGGATTTAATTTCATTTTACTACATATGGATTTCCAGTTTTCCCAGCACCATTTGTTGATTAGGCTATCTTTTCTCCAATGTATGTTTTTGGTGCCTTTATCTAGTATGCGATAACTGTATTTATGTGGGTTTGTCTCTGTGTCCTCTATTCTGTACCATATGTCTACATGTCTGTTTTGGTGTCAATACCATGCCGTTTTTGTTACTATTGTTCTGTAGTATAATTTAACGTCTGGTATTGTGATGCCTCCATAACATGATTCTATACTTTGAGGATCCAAAAAATTCCACCAAAAAACTTCTAGAACTAATAAATGAAATCAGCAAACTAGCAGGATATTAAATCAACACCCATAAATCAAATGTATTGCTGTACATCAGTGATGAATACTCCGAAAGAGAAATTAGGAAAACTATCCCAATCACAATAGCCTCAAAAACAAACAAACAAACAAAACAACTTGAGAATCAACCTAGGGGAAGGAAGATGGTGGCGAGGGGAGTGCATTACCCCCGTGTGCTGCTTCACTGTGTGGGAGTATGACAAGTCAGGACAGCTAAAGGATATCTTGTTAGGAATTTCCAGCAATAGTGGGGTGCTCCGGAACCTGGAGGAAGGATTTCCATCGCACGAGGATCGGCTACGGGGACTCAAACTCGA
Source organism: Marmota marmota marmota (assembly GCF_001458135.2). Taxonomy (NCBI): domain Eukaryota; kingdom Metazoa; phylum Chordata; class Mammalia; order Rodentia; family Sciuridae; genus Marmota; species Marmota marmota. The sequence continues at coordinate 84,454,560 of NW_026000026.1, forward strand.
GAGGTTTGTCACACGGAGGGTAACACTGCTTATTCAGCAAACCGCCCCGAGGCTAGAGTCTGCAGCGCGCGCTGGGAAACGAGGAGATAGCGACGCAGGGATACAGCGCTGCAGTTTCTGCCAGCCGTGCAAGCACCGTACTCAGGGCTGAATTCTGAGTTCGAGACGGGGGAAGGAAGCGGTCCATCTCGGTTCTCCACAACGGTCAGACCACAGAGGAGGCCAGCAGCCACCATGTTGGAAAGCTGACGTCACCATCCCTGTTTTCGACTGACCGCAGCTCATTCAGCCATAGAACAGGTAATTTCAGGCTGCAATTCGCCTGTGGCTTGCATACAGATTGCTAGGGTTCAGTGCCTGGGTGCTTCTTAGAACCTGATCTTATCGGAGCGAACACCGAGCGCGGGGCGGCCGAGTTCCGGCTCCCGGAACCGCCCTGGCCCAGGGCTGCGGAGCCTGCGGAGGCTGCTTCTTGGACCCTGCTCCTATCAGAGCATACACCAAGCACTAAGCGGCCGAATTCCGGCTCCCGGAACTGAGCCCGCGGGGACTGCTTCTTGGAGCCTACACTTATAGGAGCTTACACTGAGCACGGAGCGGCCGAGTTCCGGCTCCCAGAACTTCCCTGG
>NW_026000026.1:84458737-84490140 GCF_001458135.2 Marmota marmota marmota
GAGGGTGGAGGATGGGAAAGGCAGCGGAGCACAACAGACACTAGTATGGCAATATGTAAATCAATGGATGTGTAACTGATGTGATTCTGCAATATGTGTATGGGGTGAAGGTGGGAGTTCATAACCCACTTGAATCAAAGTGTGGAATATGATATGTCAAGAAATTTGTAATGTTTTGAACAACCCACAATAAAAAATTAAAAAAAAAAAAAGAGAATCAACCTAACAAAAGAGGTGAAAAACCTCTGTAATGAAAACCACAGAACACTAAAGAAAGAAATTAAAGAAGACCTTAGAAGATGAAAGATCTCCCTTGTTCTAGGATAGGCAGAATTAATATTGTCAAAATGGCCATACTAACAAACATGTTATACAGACTTAATGAAATTCCTATTAAAATCCCAATGACATTCTTCATAGAACTAGAAAAAGCAATCATGAAATTCATTTGGAAAAGTAAGAGACCCAGAATAGCCAAAGAAATCCTTAGCAAGAAAAGTGAAGCAGGAGTATCACAATCACAGCTGAATTTTTAAACTCTGGGGATGTTGAACATTTCTTTCTCCTCCTCCTCCTCCTCCTCCTTCTTCTTTTTGGTAGGAAATGCTTAGTTTACAGTGTGTCTGTATTGAAGGAAAGCTCATTTTAACTTAGCATCAGGTATCTATTTACAAAAAAAAAAAAAGAGTAGAAATGCATCTATTCTTTATCCTAATTAGTCACTTTTGGTGGTACACATTGGTTCCCATGATGTTGGGAGGCTAATGTTCTAACTCTGACTCTTTTTGAACATAAGACCTCTGTTTGCTCTCTTCATAGTCCTAACAGTTAGGAAGGAGATTATTAAAAAAGCATTAACAACATTCATCTTAAGAATTATGTGAAGCAAAGTAAAATCTTCTAAATTATACCTTTGAGGCTATATAAATCCACTTAAAGAATTTAGTTTTCAGTATTAATGCCAATATTCAACAAATGATCATTTAAAAGTATCATACCATATTAGAAGTTAAACAAAGATAAATTATATCCATTATACCATATTAATTTAGTCAAGAAAGGATATAGCCATATTTTAGAAACACAATTAAGTAATGGTTCAAATAAAATGAATTTGACATCACAGAAAATGACAGAGCAGGGAGTGTTAAGAATTGATCCTAATGCAAAAATAATTATTGAGATGGCAAGAACTATCAGAATAAACATGTTAGAATTCTAGAGTCTAGCAGAACAATTCCCTTTCCAGAGAAGTTTCTGGATAAAGAACGAGACTGGTATTCAGGAAAGTCTCTGTCAGGCCCCTGGTTCACTACAAAAATAATGAAACTGAGACTTTAGTGACCATACCTAACAAGGAAAGTAGAATAGAATTGCAAAAGTAGTTATAAAAAGTCATTAAACAAATGAGATACAGCAATATTGGACCCCAATAATTCAGCAACAATGATTCTTGGGGAAGGAGAGTTAGAATCTGACTTCCAGACTTTCCACATTACAATATTCAAAATGCTGGTGCTCAAATAAGAATCAAAAGCCTTCAAAGTAAAGTAGGGCATATTCACCAAAAACAAAACAAAACAAAACAAAACACAGAAATCATGTCTGAGGAAGTCTAAAAAGTGAATTTTCATACTTACTGGATAACGATTTAACTATTGTTTTAAATTAACTGTCTTAAATATGTTCAGAGGTTTTTTTTAAAAAAAAAAAAAAACCTTGGCAAAGAAGTCAAAGAAATCAGAATGATGTATAAGTAAGAAGAAATGTCAGTAAAGAGAGATTACAAAAAGGAGTCAAGAAGACATTCTGGAATTGAAAAGCATAATGGCTAACATAAAAATTGTCTGAATCATATATGAGTGAAACTCAAAGTATAATTTACCTCGAGGCAAAACACCTCTCCAGCTAAGAATCTGTGAAATCAAACACATTATATGATTCTCACTATTGTTAGTTGGATAAGCATAAGATAGACATTCCCATTCCAAAAGGAAGAGATTGGAAAGGAAAGGTAGGTTCTAAGTAAGCACAGAACTTAGCATGAAAAATTTCATTAGCCTTTAAGGCTTGAGAATGATCCTCAAACCTCCATGGTTCTGCTATGTGGGAGTCCTACCTCCAGAGCTTTGCCTGGTGGGGCTGTACCTTGGGTGCTCTACTACATGGGAGCCTTGTTCCAATGATTTTGTCAGGCAGGGCCGTCCCCCAACCCCATGGCTTCAGTTAGAATCTGTTAATCCCATTAAAACTGGGATGGTGGCCCTGATGATTTCTTAATTGCTTTGGGACTGTTTTTCCCTTGAAGAATAAGTACAAATTTATTCCTGAATAGATTTATCATCTTTCCTATAAAATCTAAGAAATCTGAGAACCTTCCTTGATTCCATCCCATCTCCATTGATTTGGTTCAAGTTGGCAGTGTTCCTGGTAAGGGTGCTGATTAGGTCTGTGGTTCACACTCTTACCAATCTCCTTAACAAACATTGGTGGAACGCATTGTTGATATTCTCTGCAATATGGATAGGCTGAGAAGTTTCTAAATCTTTAAGTTCATTTTGCTTAAATAGTACTTTTTAATTTCTCTCTTCTAATATTTTTACTATAACCCATCAGAAGGAGCCAGGGTTTTTCTTCAATGCTTTATTTGGAAATCTCTTCAGCTAAATATCCAATTTATTTACCAACAAGTTGTACCTTCCACAAAACATCAGAAGACAGACACAATTCAGCCAAATTTTTACCACCTAATAATGAGAATTGCCTTTCTTTCAGTTTCCAATAACATGTTCCCTTTTCCATAATAGACTTTATCAGAATAGTCTTTATCCTTCATGTTTCTACCAATATTCTTATCACGATTATGTGTTTCCTTCAAGACAAAGGCATTCTTTCCAGTTCTTCTCTTTTCTTTCTCAGCCTTCATCAGATCACCCTTCACAGTCCCTTCATGCAATGTCTACTTTTCAAGTACCCTAAAACTCTTCTAGCCTCTACCCATCACCCAGTTCCAAAGCTGCTTCTACATTTTTAGGCATTTATTATGATAACACCCAAATTCTTGGTACCAGGTTTGGTCTTCATCAGTTTGGACTGTATAGCCGATATTATAGACTGAGTTGCCTACACAACAGGCCTTGATTTCTCATAGTTCTGAAAGCTAAAAAGTTTGAGATCAAGGTTCCAGTTAGTTTCATAATGAAGGTCCTCTTCCTCTTTTGCAGATAGTCACCTTTTTGTTATATCTTCACATGGTCAAGAAAGGGACCTCTTATTTTCTTCTCTCCCAATAAGGGTAACAGTCCTATCCTGGGGCTTCCCCCTCATGACTTCATCTAAACTTAATTACTTTACAAAGACTATACCTCCAAATACCATCACATTGGAGATTAGGGATTCAACATTTGGCATAAACAGTCCATAAAAATTACAATAGGGCAAATAGAATCAGCAGGTCTGAGAAACAGAAAGAAAAAATGATGAAGAGAAATGAACAGAGCCTAAAAGACCTATGGGCACTATCAAGTGTGTTAATAAACATGGTAGGAGAAAATAACTATAAAAGCCACATAAAAATAAGAGGAAATAAAAATGATACACCAGGAAAATATAATCAAATGCAAAAGATATGTAGATAACAAATAGCAAAGTCACAGAAGCACATCTTTCATTATTAGTAAATACTTTATTTATTTATTGGTGGTTCTGGGGATCAAACTCAAGACCTTATGCATGATAATATTATTAGTAATACTTCAGATGTAAATGGATTATACCCACCAATTAAAAGACAGAGAATAAAGGATTAAAAAAAAATCAAACTATATGCTGAGTATAACAGACTCACTTGATACTCAAAGAAATAAATATGTTGAAAGTAAAAGAAAAAAATGCTATATGCAAATACCAGCAAAGAGAAATTAGTGTCTATACTGATATCAGACAAAATGAATGTTGTATGAAAACTTTTTATCAGACAAAGAATATTGTATATGGATAAAAATGTCATCTCATCAAGAAGATAAGAAATTATAAAGGAATCAAGCAACAGGGTCCTAAAATATATGAAGCAACCATTGACAAAATTTAAGGGAAAAATAGTTCAGCAAGAGTAGTTGGATACTTTAATACTTCCTTTTAATAATGAATACAACATCTAAACAGAAAATAAACAAGGAAATGTACTTGAACCATACTATAAACCAATTAGCCCTAACAAACATAATATAAAGAATACTCCCGCCCCAGAACTGCAGGATATACATTCTGCTAAAGAATGCCTGAAACATTCTCCAAGATAGACCATGTATTAGTTCACAAAGTAATTCTCATTAAATTTAGTTTGCATATAAAAGGCATTCTTCCAGGCAAGTCTTTTGCTATTTCTGGAAATTGGATAGCTCTAAAAGGGGTAGTATGTTCAGGGTCAGCAAGGTTGGAGGTGCCAAAGAATCAGAAATACAGGGATAAAAAAGGGATGATGAACATGATCAACAATAAGCAATCCAAAAAGGAAAAAAAATTAAAAAATCCATTCACAATAGCCTTACAATGGCCAAAAAAAAAAAGCATACAAAAAAGATGTCCACCATCATTAGTAATTTAAAAAATGCTAATCGACCCATAGTGATCTTCCACTTTACATCTACTATGATGGCTATAATTTTAAAAATAGAAATTAAAAAGTGTTGGTGAGGCTACAAATAGAAGCCCTTATATACTGCTGATAGGAATGTACAATGGTCCAGTCATTGTGGGAAAAAAAAATTGTTGGCTCATTAAAAAGTTAAATTTGGAGTTATCATATGATGTAGGTATTCCAGTCTTAGGCATATACCAAAGAGAAATGAAATTACATATCTAGAGAAACTTATATAAAAATATCAATAGCAGGGTTATTCATAATAGTTAAAAGGCAAAAAGTGATATCCATAGACAGATGAATAGATAAACAAATTGCATTATATATGATAGAATATTATTCAAATGTAAAAAGCAAATGAATAACTGATACTTGTTATGATTTAAGTGAACCTCAAAAACATATTAAGTGAAAGAAGTCACATAAAAGGACATATGTTATATGATTTCTTTTGCATGAATATCCAGAATAAGAAAATCTGCAGAAGGGAGAAGATTGGAGGTTAATCTGGGAATTGAAGGAAAGGGACATGGGAATGATTACTTAATAGGTATAAAGTATTTGGGATTGATGAAAAACATTGAAACTTGAGAGTGTTTGGTAGTTATACAAAATTGGGAATTCATGTCACTGGACTATATATTTTTAAATGGCTAATTGAATTACTATGACTTTTATCTCCATTAAAAAATAAAGATTAAATAAAATTAATCTCAAATCAGCTTTCGGGTTTAGAAAATTATTAGCAGTGTATCCTTTCAGTGAGTGCTATTGTGGGGGGGTGGGAATCACAAAAATGGATTGACTGGTTTCATCTTAAAATCTAGTACTTAATTAATTCTGCCCTGAAATCTAAACACCATTGCCTTTTTCTCCTAGTAAATTGACTTTTCTCTTCTCTGAGATGACTATTTCTCTTGACTCCTCCTCAATATTACTTCATATTTTCTTCCTCTTCAATATTCTACCTCCATCCCTTATGTCAAAGGGATAATTCACTAAAGAATAGTTCACTAGAGAAATGTATAGAACCCTTGCTACAGCAGCTACCTGTTTCCAGTAATGGTTTCTCTGTTTATTCTTTTCTAACAGAAACCCAACTTGCATTTGCTAACAGCCATGTGCTGAAAGGAGCCTGGCCTAGTCCAGCCCTAGGGCTTGAACCATGATTGAACTGATATGCCATGTTTGTCTCATTCCCAAGTATAAGAGATTGTTTTAGGAATGGGCATACAGTAAAGTAGAGACTCCTGAGGCTCAAGAAGGATTTTACCAGATTTTTGAAAAGACATAAAGGGGGAAGCACATGTCTTTTCAACAGGAATGTATCTTCACTGAATAAAATGCTTGAAATTGTTGCAAATCTTACAAATATGACCCAGCTGACATATTGAGAATGGTAGAGCAAAGGATGGATCACATTTGTGTTCTTGGTGACATTGTTGAACCACTGAATTAACTAACTCTGAAACTTCCCTCCTCTAAGTTTATTGTTTTGTGAGATGACAGCTGACCCTATTACATTAATTTAATTGATTTTCTGTTGCTTGAAGAGAAAAGTATCCCTATTGAACAAATGGATAAGATATTCTTTTGATTATCAATGGTCAGTCCTTTCTCTAGGCTTTAAATCCCTTCCATCACCTCTTCCTCCAACAAAATTTTTGCTTCTGTAACTTCTGCACTCCACCATCCAATCCACTTGTTCTATGGTCACTGTTTCTGTCCAGGAATACTGTGATGTGTGGCCACAGAGTTATTACAAGATCAGAGTCAGACAGGAGGAGTTCTCCAGATAAGGTAGACACAAAAATGAGCCAATTGCAACATATCTTGTGGATATTCAGAAAAATGACATCCTTATGTATGTACACATGCGTGTGTGTGTGTGTGTGTGTGTGTATGTGTGTAAAGAGAAAGGATGGATGGATAGATAGATAGATAGATATCCCTATCCCTATGGGATATATATATATATATATATATATATATATATATATAAATATATACACACACACGCACACACACATACACATGGTATATAAATATCAGATATATATATATATATATCCTATATATCTCTCTATAGGATATACATATATATACAGTCCATATCTTTTATATGTATAAAATTGTGTAGGATATTTATATATGTTGTTGTATCTAACAACCTACTTAATATTGTCATTTGAATGCATACCACACTCTCAGAATTAATATGTTCCAGATGAACTCCTCATAACTTATTCCTTTCCCAGATTTCCTTTTCTCAAATGGCACTACCTATCCAAATGTTTAAGCCACAGTGATACTTAAGACTTTTCTTTCCATGATCATTCAGAGTACAATTATGAAAACCACCCCATTATGTAATGTGTTTTTCCATAGTCACTTGTCTCCTCTCATTATCTGTCCTGTTAGATTTTTCTTCTCTACAACCTACACACATATATATGCAGCAAGTAATACTGCCGCATATATATGTATGTAGAATAAATTTCAAGTGTCACTTAAAAACACACACACACACACACACAGAGAAATAGTCTTGTCAAACCATGCAGAGCTCATCCTACAGAAAAAAGAAGAATTTACTTCAAAAAAGAAAGGTTTCCCTTGTGCTAAATGCTTTGCAAGCTTATTTGAACTAGTACTACAAATTATAAAACTCCCGGCAATAAATAACAGAGGCAAACATTTTTAAAATTACTTATGTTACCTGCAGAATGGACAGGAACCTCTAGGTCTGAAGGTGCAGTTAGCTCACAAAACTTGTTTGGTTTCATTTCAATTTAACAGTTAAAACAAACAACAAATTCCTCATCCTACCCCTATCCTAGACAAAACAGACTTTGATGTTTATTAATATTTCTACTTTTAACAGTTTATTTCCATCCACTCTGTGTTCATGTACATCTTAAAATAGACCTCCAAAGGCCCATAACTGAGAAACATCCTTACCCTGAAATAGGCTGCTACAGCTCCTATAAAAGACTACCACACACTGGGTGGTGTAAACGACAAGAATCCATGTCTCATAGGTTTGGAGGCTACAAATGAGGTCAAGGTGTCAGCAGCTCTGGTTCCTCCTGAGGGTTGTGAGGAAAGTGTATTCAGGGATGTTCCTCTAGCTTCCGGTGGTTTGTGCTGGTTTTTGGCATTCCTTGGCTTGTTAAGGCAGCCCTTGGTCTCTGCCTTCATCTTCACATGGGGTTCTCTCTGTGTCCAAATTCCCACTCTTTATAAGGCAACAGTTATCTTGGATTAGGAGCCCACTCTACTCTGGTATGGCCTCATCTTAACTAATAAAATGACCCTATTTCCAAAGTCATGTTCTCAGCTACTAGAAGTTAGAACATCAACACATAAATTCTACCAGGATACAAGTCAACTCATAACACCTCCAAATTATTTGGGGGGCAAACCCTGAATTATAAAGGAACTTTAAGCTCTGAGTGAAAATAGAAATATTTACCCAAAGGTCAATCAATAACTGAAATATGAAATAAGAGGTCAAGGCAAATTCCTAAGATTCCTTTAATCTCCAAAAAAAGTTCCCTCAGCCTTATGAATAGATAGGAGTACTGAGACGTGGGAAAAGGTGAAGCAATTAATCACTGACTTGGAGGGAAAGGTCAATGCTGGGATATAAAAGTCAAAAAGCAATCATGTCAGGTTTTGAAAAATTAAAGTCAGCTTGATATTGTATGTAAAGTAATTAAAAAGAAGCAGAACTACTGTTGCCATGTACAATGGGAATTGCTCTCAATATGGAAATTTGAGTGTGCAAGAAATACCACATTTAACATTTTCTGTAAATCCTATTTACTTCAACTCAAAGCCTCCATCACTAGGCAATCATTCTTGAGGATACCCCATCCACATGTCATTCATCCATCTGGAAGACTTGTATATCCTCAGGGCCCTGGGGGAGGCTCTTGGTTCCTACCTGTTCATCCCTCAGAAACCCATTTTCCCCAGGCATAGATCCTGCAGGTGTGCTCACTGTGTGGTTTCACTGCTAGGGCCTAGGACCCATTCCTAGAATGTAGCCAGTCTCTCTGGGCTTGGAGAGCAATTTCATGGGACAGGGCACCAGGCTTCCCCTGCTGGTGAGATTCACAGAGTTGGCACCTCACTTTTCAGCCTGGGAGAAATGCTTTCAGTTGTCTATGAGTTTCTCTCATTCATCTTCCCTTTTCTGCAAAGCCCTTTAAACCTATTTGATGGGTTTAGGTTTTGGACAACAAAAATTAGGAAACTTCTGAAAAACAATCCCCTGAAATTAGAAAACACAGAGTCCCCTGCAACCTTCTAATGAGGAAGGCAACTATTTTCAGATGGATTGTTTTGGGGGGTGGGTTCAGGGGATCGCACTCAGGGACACTCAACCACTGAGCCACATCCCCAGCCTCTTTTGCATTTTATTTAGAGACAACAGGCTCTCACTGAGTGGCTTAGCACCTCACTTTTGCTGAGGCTGGTTTTGAACTCTTGATCCTCCTACTTCAGTCTCCCAAGCCTCTGCAAATGGATTTTAACAGGTAGTAGTTGTTCCCATCAGAACAGGATTAAAATTCCATGTATTGGTTCTTTAGAGTGTGTTCATGGCAGTGGGGTTCCAAAGAAAACACAGAACATTCAAGATAAGCATGGAGGAATCAAATATGAAAAGGTGGGTGGGGAGGACCCCCACACTCCAAAGCTCAGGATGGTGAAGCCCATTGTGTTTCCAAGGGAAGCCATTCGGAGGAACTTTTTAAGGGTAGCCAAAGAGGTGAAATTTTAAAGTCTGTGCTTAAAATATATATATATATATCAAAAGCACAAACACAGATAGTGAGGGATCTTGAAGCAAGAAGCAGACATCCCAACTTGGGTGAAGCAGGACAAGGACAGCATGGAATCCACAGAAGTCCCAGGATCTGAAGTCAAAAGTCCAGACTAGATCCTTATTCTCCATTGGTCAGACAAGTAAGTTTTTTTTTTGTTGTTGTCATTATTATTAACCAAGTTTTTAGAAAAGAAGAAATAAAGACTGGTTTTATAAATTACTGCAAATCCTCTCTGGAGTTTTTATCAAGTGCATCCGCATATTGCACTCTGAGTAATCAGGTGTTTTCAACAAATGCCTCTCTAGTGTTCACCAGGTTAAGGAACACTCCCCAGAGGTATTTTTCCTTGACTAAGTAGATAGAAACCAGTCCACTGAAACCAAGACTGGCAGCCATAGCAGGCACAGCCAGAGGTCAGCCTCTGTCTTCACTTCCCTTTTGCATTTCTGAGAGAGGCATAATTCTGCCCAATGTGCTGTGAATTTAGAATATCATGCTAAGTGAAGTAAGCCAAACTGAGAAACTCAAAGGGTAAATGTTTTCTCTCATACCAGGAAGCTAGAATAAAATAGAGGAAAGGAGGAGGGAAGGAGAGGATAACATAAAGAACCCATCAAATGTAAATTAAAAGGCCAGTGAAAGGAAGTCAAATAGAGTAGAGGAAGGAGAATGGGAGAGGGGAGGGGGCTGAGATGGTAGAGGGGGAAGGAAAAGGGGATCATGAACTGAAATCGATTTCCATGAGTGATTGAGTTTGTTAAGATGGACCCAACTACTATGCATCACTATAAAGCTCTATCAAAAAATAAATAAAAATAAAAATGTCCCTTCAAAAAAAAAAAAAAACAATACCATCAGGATTGGGAAAAGTAGGGCATATGTGAGTGGGCTGGGGTTGTGAAATGGGCTTAAGAAGATAAAGACAGGATGTAGGGAGGAAAGTTCAATGACAAGGAAGGACAAAACAGCCTCTGGCAACAGGTACTAGGGGGAGGAGACCAGGATGACAGGAGAGTCTGTCAGTTCAGTGTGGGCAATTCTCTTTCATGTGGATATGAATTAGGAACATTGTCATCTTATTGATTATCTCTCACTCACTGAGGGATGTTTTCTGCTCAATGATATAGTGACCAACTGTCCAGGTATCCCAGCAACTGTGGGGGTTCTTCTCCTTAAGGGTCCTGTTTAGCACTCATTATTTGGTTTTATTAACCAAACATTTTAAATTACTGCTCATTTTATGTGATGGTGATTTCCGTCATGATTCATGTTTCCAAAGAGCTTTGTCCTTAAATCACGTGTACAGTCACTGGATCAACAGCTTGTAGACTTTTCATCCTCAGGACATCTTTATATTCTTAATTATTGAGGACTTAAAGAGTTTTCATTTATGTTGACTATATCTAGTGTCATTTACTATTTTAGAAATCAAAACTTAGAAATTTAAAAAGTACTTCTATTAATCCACTTAAAAACAATAAACTCATATATGTTAACATAAAAGCACATTTTAATTAAAAAACACTCCCTTTTAAAACAAAACAAAAAGAAAATTAGAAGAGTGCTCTTGATTTATATTTTGCAAATTGCATCATCTGGCTCAATAGAGGGGAGCTGGATTCTCATATCTGCTTCTGTATTCCAAGTGTCATATAGAATCTGAAAAGCATCAGTCTGTTCATGAGATTAGAAAGAGATTTCAAAGTGTCAGTAACCACTCTACTGTCATGTATATCTAAAAATAACAAATAATGAAAAAATGCCAATAACTTGTGGATATTACTGTTTAGAGTTTTAACTTTAAAGCTCACAGCCTCCAGAGGTCCCAAGATCCTGTTTCGCAAACCTTTGTTTGTCACTAAGCATCCTGGAGAGAAATGCATTTGTCTAACTCCAAATTTAAACATTAAACTGTTTCTGGGGCTAATAAATGAGTTCTTATTCACAAAACACAGGGTCATCCAAATTTTTCTCCCTGAAGTTCCCAGGACTGAAAAACGGCTAGAAGAAAAACCTATTTGAAAAATGGGTTTAAGGATCTGTGGAGAGCAGACTGTGTGCTGGAGAGTTACTCCATGAACCGCAGTTTTCAGGCTGTGCCTAAACCTGAGTTACTTCATTTTGTAAAGCAGGCGTTTGCCATGAGCTATTTCATTTAAGTGCTGAGGTGGAATGATTCCACACCTTGTTTGTACAAATAAACAACTACCATCTGCCTGGTGCAACCTTAAGGAATAAACTGATACATTAATTGTGCTCATAAGAAAAACCACCCAAGAACTTATCAGATTAATCAGAATCACATGGATGCATAGGTGTATCAAACTCATATGGGAAAAACCAGCCCTGTGAGCTTATTGAACACATCAACCACCCAATGATGAAATTCCCTCCCTGGAGGCTCACAAGAGGAGGAGCACTTTGAGACTGGACAAGGTAGCACCCTGACCCCAACACCAAGTCACTTATCAGAAGCCTTGCCCAGGAAGATTGCCAGAGAGATGAACCTCCAAATCTCTATTCTTGGCTTTAGCAGAGTGCCGTTTCTCCTGCCCATGATCACCATGCAAGTCAATCCAACATGACATTTCATGCTGACACTCCAAACTGATACCCTGAAACTGCCACCATCAGGACCTTGGCCTAGAACAAGCTTCTGAGCTTTGAGGGCTCTGCCCCTCAGTGAGTTCTTTGGCTGCTTCCTAATCTTATCACCTACAGTGACTCTTTGCATTCATCCCTGCCTTCTGCCTTTGCTCTCAGTTCAGCCTCCTGAACCCCTGTGGCTGCCTTAACCCTTTCCTAGCCTTTCTGTAATCTGCATATACATGTAAACATGTTTGTGTAAAGTGTGATGAGTGTTACAAATATTAGAAATTAAGATTAGAATAAAAGAACCTATGATTGCCTGGCTTATGAATACCAGATGACCCAAAAGTATTCAGTGAATGGCCACTGAAGAAAGTGATGTAGTCTATGAATTTATTGTTATTCAATAAATTCTAACATTGTGGAAAGATACAAATGTTTGGTCTATGTTAATGATACAGCACTCTCACAACAGGATCTGAGTAATAGCCCCGGACTACAGGATTCAGAAGACCTAAATAAAGAAATCCAAATGATAAAACTTGCATGGAGACTCCATAACTAAGTGGTAGATTGAGCCTACATGGAGTCTCCCTTAGGAAATTAATCATCTTTAAAATCCAATGACTTAAATATTAGATAGTTGGGATGATCATAGATCACGTAGTCCCCTGAAACTTAGGATCAATCTCGAATTCTACTTTTCCCTCAGCCCTTACACTTAATCACCAAATCCAACTCTTAAGTATTTCTTATCTCTTCTTCTAACATTGATTTAGGCCCTTCCCATTTCTGAACCAGATTTTTGCAAAAGCCCACACATTTAAATGCCTGGCTTTGATCTCTCAAACATGTTCTTCTCAGTATCCTCAGAGTTTTCTCTCTTGCACACAAATCTGTATAAGCTGGTTTCCTTCAAACCTTCCCATAGCTCCTCATTGCCAACAGGTGGACTCCAAGTGTGACAATGGAAAGGACATGGGTTTTGACATCAGAGAGAAGTGGATGAACTCTAATTTGATTTGGGACCTCAGGGGTATTGGTATCTGAGTTTCCTCCATGAGGTGTATGGTATACTAGGAGATGCACACAATTTTAATTGGTGGAGAATGGGAAGTGGAAGAAAGTTCATGAGGGCACCTAGGAAGGACATCTAAGCCTAATTGAAGGAGGAATAAAAGCATTTGGGGGACAGTGTTATCTAATTGAAGATCTGAAAAGGAGGAGTTTCTTGGGTTTTTTTGTTTTTTGTTTTTTTTTAAATAACGAGAACGTGGGTGAGAGGAGATGGTAGGAGCAGAGCAGAGACATTCTGGGCAGAAGCAGAGGGGAAAATATACTACTTAAAATTCGACTCCAAGGAACAATGCCTTTGTTTATTTCTTAATAAAAGTAGCATAATCAAGGACTGAAAGTGTGTGAGACAGGGTGTGGTGTGACACAGAGCTAGAGAAATAAACAGGTGGTCAGTAAAAATGGCATTATAAGATCTGTTAAGGATTGCGGGTTTGACCTTGACAGTAAATGGGGGATAAGTTAGGATTTTTAGCTGTGAAGAAACATGTAGTATGTACTATAAAATCTTCACCCTGGCTTAACTGCTGAGAAGTCCTAATGAGGGTCAAGTGAGAAGTAGCTGCTGGAAATGGTGGCCTGGATAAGGGTGATGATGAAGACAGAAAAGAAAACAAATAAAAAGTCAATGATTTGAGAACTTTCTGGGAGGCATCCTTCATTGTAGTACTCAGCAACTGGTTGGATGTGGGGAAAGGAAGGGCAAAGAATCAAAGCAGCATGGGTTTCTGATTTTAGCCCGTAAAGTAACTCATGATCTCTTACTGATCTAGGGGATATGAGAGAAGAAAGAGGTTTGGGGCAGGAAGTTGGCGAGTTGAATTCTGGAGGACAGCTTGAGTTGACTGGAAGAACCAAGGTGGGACTGCTCAGGGGGCAGTTATATCATCAGGTCCAGGGGCAGCAGGAAGACCTGGACTAACAAGGAAGACTTGGTCATCCTCAGCAGATTGTGTGCTCTAAAGCCAGGGTGCAGAAAAGGAGCAGACAAGAGGACTGCAAGCCCACAGGGGAACTTTCATCATTTGCAAAATGGCAAACACAGTTTTCCAGAACTGGAGAATTACATGAGTTAAATACAGGGGAGTAGCAGAATACCTCGCTCAAAATACAGGTTCAATAAATATTTACAGAAAGAATAAATGAATAATTGAATACGAGCATGTACCTAACTGCTGTTGTTTGAATACGGTTTGTTTGTGTGCTGGAAGTTTGATCCCCAGTGTCACGGTGTTGAGATGGGAAAACTTTGAGGGGTGGAGCCTAGCAGAATGTACTTAGGACTCTCCTCATACCTCTCTCACGAATGGAGTAATATTGCATTGCAGGAGTGGGTCAGGTTGTGTAGGAGTGGTAGTTCTCTTTGAAATGGCTTGCTCTAAATTAGTTGAGAACCTTCCCAGAATACCTGTTCTGCACATGCCACTTGTTACTCTCCTATACACTCTTGCCTTTGTGGTCCCACCTACCATGAGGCTCTCACCATGGTCAAGCAGATGCTCTTAAACCTCCTAAACTGTGAGCTAAAGAAACTACTTTTTTAAAAAAATAAATTTTTAGATGTAGATGGACACAATACCTTTATTGTTTTTTTTTTTTTTTTTTTTTTAATGTGGTGCTGAGGATCAAACCCAGTGCCTCACACATGCCAGGCAAGCACTTTACCACTGAGCCACAACCCCAGCCCCAAGAAACCACTTTTCTTTATGAAGTACTTACCCTCAAGTATTTTGTTACAGCAACACAAAATGGGCAAAGATACCAACTTTCTACTTTACTTTTAAACACTATGAAAAGTCAAAGTGAGTTCACCATCTCAGAGAAAACCTTATGAAGAAAATGCATACAAAGACAACTGCTTATTTCAGCAGAGCCATGACTCTTAGGGGACAAGGCCTTTTGATTTTTCTTATATTGGAAAATCACATTAATTAGCACCGGGTCAGCTATTTAAACTGACCTCTGTTTGATCTTGACATTTACAAGCAAAAGGAAGCCTTTAGTTATGTAACAGGCCAGCAGTCCACACATCCAGCCTGTGACAACAGTAACAACAGAAGCTGATTTGTCACTGTGCCTAACTCTGAATCAACACATCATTTCAGCAGCTTGTATTTTTTCCCTTTCATTCTCCAATTTATGCCCAACAACCCAGTAATGGGGGTGGGGGTGGGGGGGCGGAATTGACATCTGCTAAGATAGGAAGTTGTTGGTTTTTTAATTAAAGAGGGAACTCCTGCTTTAAAATCAATTGGAACTCTAACAAAATTCTTTAATGAAGTTCCTGATAACTAAGTTTCATGGTGACAAGGAAATCCATTCCAGGTCAAACAGTATGCTTGTGATTTTATGGCATTAAAGTAGAGTTCAAACTAGATGAGAAAACAAAAACTCATTCACAAAACCTCATGATTTCAGATTGGCATATCAAGCATAATTTTGGAGTGTCTGCAGAAATGAATACTCCTACCAAGGGCACATTACTTACTTCAAACAAACTGACATCAAGGGAGCCACTGTTGTGTTTGAACAATAAAGAGGAACCAGAACATTTTTTGGGCAATCTCAGAATGCATCTAATCATTTTTTTTTTTTTGCCACTCAGTACACATTTCTCCTATTCTTAAAATTAAAGAAAAAATGTCCTCAAAGGAAAATATTGAGACTTTATCTCCATTATTTGAAATGATTAATAATTTCTTGGTTACCAGAATCAAACAATATATAGTTTTTTGGTTTTTTGTTTGTTTGTTTTTTGGGGCTTGGAGGAGCCTTTTGTTTGTTTCTGGTTCAAGCATTATAACTTTATTTTATTTATAACTCCCAGGAGAAAGTAAGCTGTCAGAAACCTCCCTTTTCTGTAACTGTGATCTATTTCCTTCCACCCCCACCAGCTGCTACTTGGGCTTTATTTCTTTGCTTATAGCATTCTCTTGTTACATTAGGGCCAAAGCAATTCTAAGGAGAAAAGCCTCAACTTCTTTAAAAACCTCATATTGAAGACAAAACCTTGTCCCAAGAACCTGGAGCTAACTTGGGGCAATAGCTTGGCCTTGGCTTTCCTTGCTTAATTTGAAAAACCATAGGAATAACACACACACACACACACACACACACACACACACCTCCAATCACCATTTTCTAAAAGCCGAACTTAATGGTTATTCTCCATAACTAGACTTCTCAGTGGAATTTAAGATTCAGCATTGTCCCCAATTAATTCTTGTTAAAGGAATGAGCACTATCCAAAATAAACCAACAAAACTAACAAAAACCCCTAGCTAAATGTGGCTTGGTCTTGACTATGAACAGCCACTGGCCCCCCAAACTGCGTTCATGCAATAAGCCAGAATGAGTGTGTAGGGGAGCTGCATGTGGGGGAGCCAGTCAAAATACACACACACACACACACACACACACACACACATATATATATAATATACACACATACATTCATATATATATATAGACACAATAACTGTATATGTGTGTGTGTGTGTGTGTGTATCATACTTCCTACATCTTTTCTATATTAAAAGGGCATCCAGTTTCTAATGGATATTTACAGGGCATTGTCATTGTTTCAGGGATTGGAGAACTGAGAAACCAAATGAAGAAGACCTCATTTCATTTGCCTCAGTTTGAGATGCTAAAACAAATACATCCCATATTTTTCTCTTTTGTATGTAGTGTCCAAGCCTCTTCTTAGGCACCAACCTGATGACTGAGGCTACCAATCAACAGTACCTGCCAACATCACAGTAAGACCAGTGGAATGGAATTAAGAGTTCAGGGATAAATCAATGCATCTACGACAAACTTATTTATTTATTTATTCATTCATTCATTCATTCATTCATTCTGTCAACAATATCAGGATCATGAAAGAATTCTTTCATCAGCAAGTGATTCTGAGAAAACTGGATATCTACATCCAAAACATCAAGTTTACCAGGACAAAGCACTATGTACAATAGCATAGACCAAGCACTATGTACAATAGCATGGTCACAGGGTGGGATAAGAAAGGCAACCCTCTCTTATATAAGGATAAGGGATTCTTATTTACAAATAAAAGGGTTCAGTAGTATATAAGAATCAAGGTTTCCAGAAAACCCTTTGAAAAGGGCTGCAGTTGCCCCTCTGGGTCTTTCTTGCCTTACCTCTTCTTCCCCATGCTGCCTGAAATGTAAATAAGAAGCCTATAGCTGCAGAGCCATCTGGGACCTTGAGGATGGATGGAAGCCCTGTTTGTGAACGCAAAAGAAGCAGAGCCCTGGCCTTCGAGGGTTGAGAAACCACCACTCCTATTCTGTTAGTTTTGTTGGTTTATTTTGAATAGTGCTCATTCCTTTAACAATCTGTGTCCAGACTGATTTTATAAGAATGGAAATTCAACACCTACCTCTTTAGGTCAATTTTATTTGAGTTGTCTGTTTTATGAACTCAAACCTAATGCTCACTTATTATATCACTCCTTTGAACTATGGAGCACAAAACAAAGGTGACAAGGATCCTCTGCCCAAAGCGTTAGCTCTGGTGCTTAAATTAAATGGGATCTTGTTAGAAATACAAATTCTTCATCTCTACCCCAGATCCTCTGTATCAGGAAACCTGGTAATGTGTGTGTGGGGGGGGAACTGGGGGTGTGGGGGTACACAAACTGCCTAACAAGGCCTCCACATTCCAGTCTGGAAACCAAGGGAAATTCTTCCTGTCCAGTGTTACAGTGTAGGAAACTTTTTGCGTCTCTAAGGCCTATGACCACATACTCTTAATAATTGGGGTTTTGAATTTTAAAAATACTTGGGTACCTATATCAGGTTCACCATACTAACTATATGACCTAATAGAACCTTCCATAGGGTTATTGTGTGGATCAAATGAAACACAGTGCCTGGAACACTGTAGATGCTTAATAAATATTAATTCCTCCCCTCACTATCCACCATTTCTAATGTGTTATAGGGCTCCATTCCTAGGGATGCATTCCTGTATGATGTGAGTTAGGCACTCCCCTCACTCCATTCTCTGCTTGGTCTCCATTATTTCGTCTGTTGTTATTTAAGACAGGGAGAACCTTAGGCAGGAAAAGAGAAAGGGGAAGTAATTTTCTTTGCATATCACCTAACTGGTCATATAAGCCACTGAGCGAAGACATAGGAATACCCTGTCACTAGTTTTATTTGGGGGTTTAGCTTTGACTAGCTCAGATTATAAATCTTAATTCCAAATTGTTCTGATCTCATATTTTTTTTTTATTTTGACAATAATGACATGACTGCAGAGAAATAAAGAATAATTAACTAGAGTAAAGCCCAACAAAGTTGTTCAATGTGTGATTGCACCAGAGGAAATGGTGCAATATCCTTATTTTTTCATATTTCTGTATATTTGTTTTTCTTTTTCATAGTGAGCTATTATGTTTTGGATGTAAGGTGTCCCCCAAAAGCTCACGTGTGCGACAATGCAAGAAGGTTCATAGAAGAAATGATTGGGTTGTGAGAGCCTAAATCCAACCAATGAATTAATCCCCTGATAGGAATTAACTGAGCAGTAACTGAAGGCTGGCAGGGTGTGGATGGAAGATGTGGATATTGAGGGCTTGGCTTTGGGGGTATATATTTGTATCTGGTAAATGGAGACCTCTCTCTCTGCTTTCTGATTATCATATGAGCTGCTTCCTTCTGCCACGCCACTCTTTCACCATGATGTCCTTACCTCGGGCCCCGAGGAATGAATGGAGCCTGCTGTCTATGGATTGAGACCTCTAAAACCATGAACACTTAAATAAACTTTTCATCCTCTACAATTTGTTCTGGTCGGATCTTTTAGTCACAGCAGTGAAAACTCACTAAAACATGAGCCAAGAGAGACCTTGCAAACTGAGGCCCAGGACTGATTGATGCTTAATGTGGACAACACCCAGGTGTCTCTACCTTCTATTCTGAGTTAATTCTAATTCTTCTCTAAGAGGCAAAGCCAGGAGGTAGAGATTGGCCATTAATGAAATTTACTCTTTCCTCAAAGGCAAGATCCACTGGCTGATAATACTGAGAGCTACCACTCCTTTGTTCCCACATAAACCTTTGTTCTTGTTATTTATTCTGCTCTTCAAAATCCCTTCCAGCCCACCAAGCCAGCCCATCTGCCCAGCACTCAGTCTCATGACTAACAGTGAAAGGCAGCTAGCAGTCCCAACATCCTTATAACAAATCTTAAATACATGACACTTAAAAGAGCCTTAACATATCAATTGGTGAAATTATTCCTTCAAACACACACACACACACACACACACACACACACACACACGGTAATCTTTGTCTTTAATGATAAAGATAATCTCTCTTTGTGCAATTGCTTAGTCGCACAGCCTAGTAGGAACACAGTGGCACCCAGTGGACAAATGTTTGATTGAGACAGATGTCCATTCTGTTCCATTCTGAAATATTCTGAAGAACATCCTTGAGAAAGGTCAGTTGCACCCCTGTCCCTGTCCCTATCCTTCTCTCACCTAATTAAAAAAAATAAGTTTTAAAATCGGGCACATGGGGGCTGCTATTAGTTTTTATCTTTTCAAGGATAAGACAAGTCTAAAACACTGGAGATAGAAAAAAATTCTCAGGATTAAATCCTTGGAGAACAGTGTCTGATTTAATTGCCCTCTTTTGAAATAGCCAAATGTAATAAAATGTTCAACTTAATTTAAAATGTAATATTGAAAATGCTGTAATGTACTGTTACACATCATACTCTCCTTTTTCTCAAACCATTGCCAAATTTCAATTAAATTTACTTGGCTATGCAAATCTGACAACTTCAAGAACCATGCTTTAGGACATTAACATACATGGACCCTACAACTTAATGCTATTGTACAGTTCATCTTGGAGTCATAAAAGCAGCTCATGTTACTCTCCATCTCCTCCAATCATTCTGTTGTCTGTGAGCTACTTGGATAGAGAAGCTTTGGCTTTTGTCTTTCTTCCTCAAACACCTAACCAACTCCTCACTTATGGTAGAAACAAAGAAGCTGAGTGAAATCCAGTTTTATATATTTAATCTTCTAAACACTGAAAAAATGAATATATCTAATTATTTGGTGTTACATAAAGAGATCATCCAGTGAAGAATCTTAAATATTAGGGGCTATTTTTAGTTAATAAAAATATTTTTAAAGAACAAAGTACAAGTGTTCTTTTATAAGTAAATTGAGTTTTACTTATTTAAATGACAAATCAAATATAAAATCAACATATATCTTAGGGCAGGAATAATCTCTTTTAGTAAGCTAAAATTCTTCCTGATTTGCAGGCTCTGAAATTCTTAGGTTTTTTTTGGGGGGGGAGGGGGAGTGCTTTGAAATGGTACCTCATATTCATCATTATGTTCTTTATAATTCATAATTTTGCCACAATTTGAGGTTTGCTTTTATTTGTTTTACAGGAAACTCCAAATCCCCTGGTGAGCCACTTGCACCACTTGCATTGAATCAGTAAATATTAAACACAAGCCAAAGTAAGGGATATAACTTTTTTGTAAGTTGGAAAAAAAATGGAGACAATTTGTGTATTGACACATAATTACTATATTACATATTAATCATACATTTTTTCTCATAAGTGCCTCTTTCCCAAAATTTCTGGAAAAACGTTTTTATGAAATTCTGATACAGTGAGATTTTAGTGTACAAATATAATACCTTTGTTTCTTAAAAAAACTCATAAAACTTTTTTTTTCAAATTTCTAAAATAGTCTCAAATGTATCAATTCATGAGAAATTAATATGTATTTCTAACGTTTCAAGGTCTCTTCTGTATTTGATCTTCCACTGACTGGAACTGAGAGTGAGGAGTGACCCAGCTTCAGGGAGATTTTCTCCCAGGGGCCAAGACCCTACTGTGGGGAAAAGCCATCAACAACAGTAGTACATGTTGCTCTGTACTGCTTGCAAAGTGTAATCTTATTGGGAAACAGTCCGGTCCCTGGTAGGAGCTCTTTTGATACTAAATCTGAAATCAAGGACCTGTCACACATGAAAGCACCCATCTACAGAATGTCCACGTCACCTGCACAGGCCAGGCTCCACTTATGACCTGTATTTCCTCTGTGGTTTTCAAAAACTCAAGAGGAAAGTCAATATTTGAAAATCTCTCTTCCAAGTAAACTTTCTTTACATAATTCAAGAAAATTATTCTGTGTGGCTTCCATAGGTTTTATTTCATCTTGGGACTTATCTGTTTATAATGCAAATATGCCTTGCTTATTCAAGAAAACCACATGCTTAAGGAAGTCCTGACCAACTCATGGCCTGTGGTGAATAAAAATCAAATAAGATATAAGTGTGAAAAAGTATTAAAGGCTGAAAAGTAAAAGGTCAAAATAAGTACTGAATGAAACGCTGGGCCTATGCTTGTGTGTGTGCTTGAGAGGGGATCAATGGGACAGCGGTTAAAATGTGTTAGATTCACACTTGCTATACTGCACACTGAGGAACATATATTTCCAGTTCCCCCAACAGGTATTACCTGTTCCGATAAGGTTTTAGTCTTTTCTTCTGCTTCCTTTAGGCAAAGTTCCAAGGTCTCAAGTTGGGCCAAAGTCAACGCCATCTGTCCAGTGTCCAGCGACTCTCTCTTTAAAACAATAATTGAGTATTACTTTTGACAGGAGTAGTTCCTGAGCACACCTTGAACTGTTTTATGGACTAAGGATAGGCTTAATAAACTCACACAGATCTTCCCCTTAACAAAGTGCTAAAACGGCAAAACCTTATAAAAACAATAGTCTTGTACATCAATTTACAGACTGAAGGCAGAATAAAAATTATGTAATAACAAACAGTTTTAGCAAGTTAGAATAAGATGACTCAGGTTGGAATTTAACTAATCCAAAACTTTTGTTCTAACTTCAAGAGATTGGGGTCAAATTTTCATATCCCTAATGGGAGATGTCACCAAAATACCTGTGTGTTTCATTTTTACCTGTCAGAGGTAAAGAATCATTGAAACTCAGAGAAGTCCTTGTTCCCTCTGATCTTCACCTTCTTATCACAATTTATTAAAGCAAAGACGCCACATTTTAGAATCTTGTCATTCTTCCTCAGAGCATGACTGATATAACTCAAATCAGCAGATGTGTATAGACCTTGCCTCTCAAAATTATTCCAAAGTTACTTTTACTGAGCTGCAGGCAGAGTATGTAAAATTGGTATGGAAGTAGTAACAAGCTCCATTGATATGAGAGCACTTCTAAGTACTCTCTTTCTCTGGCTAATGTGACAATTAATATTTACAGAGCAATATGAAAACTTAGAAAGGAAAACCTTATACGCCTTAGCATTATGACCTTCCTATAGCCTCCTGGGTGTGTTCTTCCTGGTGAATGCTCCTGCTGGCACAGCTGCCTCTGATTAACCCCATAAAGAATGAACAGTACTCCTATTTTAAAGATCTCCCAGTTGCTTTGTTTTTCCCTTTGGTTTATGACACTACCGATTTTACACATGTGTGCATTTCCTGGTGATACAATAGAGCCATCTGGTGGTACATGGACCAGCTATAAAAATAAAGCATTCATAAAGTTCCTATAGTTGTTCACATTGTATGCTGAATCTTGTGTCTCTGACACTGCCCTCTGAAATAAATGGAACTCCATGGGATGAGGGCCATAGATAGTTGCTAAGACCAACGATAGAATCTGCTCCTAAGTCAAGCTCTGTCATACACAGCTGCATAATTACCCCCAAAGGTTTGTCTTTATGGGATAAGCATTTGGGGCCAGAATGGTGACACTAAGAATTAAGTGAACCAATGATCTTCTTTATCCCAGGATGATTCCAGTAATTTAAAGATAGGGTCTAAAAATTCCTCTGAAACAATTCTTAAAATGAAGTTTCTACTTGGAAATAAATATATGCCATAAAACATTTTATGCAGAAAGGGAAAATTGTCAAAAGGTTAAGTCATTTCAAAAGATTGGGAATTCCTGATCTGCACTGCTATTTCCAGGGAGAATCTATTTGTCTGATGTTTGAACTCAAGAGGAAATTTTAAAAATCAGTACAAACAAAATCCAGCAAGAAACTTCTAGGCCTATTTCTCCAAACACCCAAAATTTCCCCAGCCAAGAAAGACAACCATTTCCAATAAGACAAAAACATTGTAAATGCAAGGCCAAATGAAACAGTTTAACAGAATAGACTGTTGTTAAATAACATAGGACTCTTTTTTTATTCCAATGTGTTATACATGATAGCAGAATGCATTTCAATTTATACTACACATATAGAACACAATTTTTCATGTCTCCAGTTATATACAAAGTAGAGTCATACCATTTGTGTCTTCATACATGTACTTAGAGTAATGATATCCATCTCATTCCACCATCTTTACTACCTCTATGTTCCCTCCCTTCCCCTTCATTCCTTTTGCTCCATCTAAAGTTCCTCCATTCCTCCCATGCTCCCTGCCCTCCACATTATGGATCAGCATCCTCATATCAGAGAAAATATTCAGCATTTGGTTTTTTGGGATTGGCTTACTTCACTTAGCATAATATGCTCCAATTCCATCAATTTACTTGCAAATCCCACGATTTTATTCTCTTTTAATGCTGAGTAATATTCCATTGTGTATATATACCACAGTTTCTTTATTCAGTCATCTACTGAAGGTTGGTTCCACAATTTTAACATAGGACTTCTTATATAGGTAAATTTAGGAGATTGTCATGTGTTAGAGACCCAAGCAAACTCTTAATACAGCCTGTCTTCTGCACCTTCACCCCAGATGCAAGCTCTCCCTCCCAGCTCTAAGGCTATCCCTCCTCCCTACTTTTTAGGGCTATCCACCGCTGCTTCCCCACTTTCTTAAGAGAAAGTTCTTATATAAGGATAAGTACTTTTCAATAGGAGGCAACCCCAATAAGCCAAGATATCAAAATTAAATCAAGAAGATCTTTAGAAATAAGTAAAACATGGAGTTATATGTGTGGTTTCAAAGACCCCCAAAAAAGTTAGGTCCCATTTTGGAGGCTACAAGTGGCAGAAGAATAGACAGATAGGATTTCTACCATTAATATAATGCTGCTTCCAGGTAAATGTAGATGCAATTTGTCTTAATGATAAAAATAAACATTCTCTTAGTGGTAAAGCAATGTATGAGTGAATTATATTAATTAATAGTCCTCCATGACATCAAAATGCTGAAAATACACGAGACATCAGAGTTTGGGGATTCAGCAACTTAACAATTCCCAGTTTTAGTTCCTATTTTCCCCACCTTTTTTTAATTGATGCATTATGGTTGTACATATTGATGGGATCTGTTGTTACCTACTTGTAACATGTACACAATGGAACAAATACTTAATTACTATTTTTTGTCTTAAAATTTTCTATGTGTCAATGCAATAATATAAATACATGTAACTAACATGATGAAATTAACTCTAAATAATATTAAAAATTTAACAAACTAAAGACTCTAGACACTGTAATGAATGTGTATTTGGTTTGTAGCTTACTAACTGAACAAATCATATATGAAATTATAAGAGTGGTCTTCCTTTTGACTAAAAAAGGTTTCCCACTTGATAAGTTAGGGGAAAATTTACATTTTCTCAAACCTATCCTAGTACTTCCCATTATTCCCTTCCTTGCTTTTAAGCCTTTATTTCTTTGTCCTCAAATGACTTCCTTCTTCTTCCTCCTATCCTTGTGAACCAGTTCAAGGTCTCCATGATCTAACTGCATTTTCCACACCTAGAATAGCTCCTGTGTGCAGAGGCCAGATGGGTCCTTGCAGAACATTTTATAGGAGCCCAATAAATAATTGTTGTTGATTGAAGGGTCAAAAGTCAAGGCAGGGTGGTTGCATCAGAAGGAACCGTCCTTCATGCTGAGAAGCTGAAACAGTGACTTCATTGTGCAAAACTTTCCATGTATCCAGCCTGGGACACTGACAAGGGTCAGAGCTCCAGGGAAGTTCTGCTTGCCAGGGACAGGGGCCAGGCAGCACAGCAGAGGGTGAGGAGATGGCCACAAGCTTGGGTGATAATAGGGTTGTTATAACAACTGAATGTTAATCAGTCAAGTAGAGTGGGAAAAATACTTCAACAGATTAAGTGTTCAATAAATGTTAATAATCCAATTATGCCAATTCCTTTAAAGATAATTAGATATTTAAACTTTCTAGCTTATTGTAAAACAGTATATCCATAGGGACACCGAGTGTGTGACATCAAGTGACCAAAAAACATTGGGAAATTCAGTCAAGTATGTAATTAAGAGAAAAGTAAATGTAGTAAATATGTGCGTGTGCAATTATTTAAGAACAAGATTGTGAAATAAAAGTATGATTACAACAAAGTCCACCTTTGTAGAGGAACATTTCAACAGAGGTCAGTTTTAGAGAACTAAATGTCTCAAACAATCTGAGGCCCCTAATATGCCAGGGTCTCAGAAGCAGTCCCTCCTCAGAGGTGCAGTAACTTCCTGCTAGATAAAATGTGCTTTCAACACAATTTTCAGTGCTTGGGCTTCCTGTTTGATATCTCATCTGCTCATTATTGCTGTGCGTTTCTCATTCCCCCTGCTTGACAGACACCCATGTGCCTAGACTTCCTTACCCTTCTGCAACCCGCTTATATTTCTCGTGAAGATTCAAGTCTTTCCCCAGTTGAACATCATCTGCTCTACCTGCCCCCCAATGCCTCAGCCCCTTATGCTGGGCAGATTTATGTCATCCCTCCCCTTTCATCTTTCATGATCAGAATTCACTGCATGGGGGAAATTTCATCACTCTCATATGCTTTCATGCTTAGCTTTTTAAATAGTTTCCTAGTCTCTTTCTATGTAGGCAAAAACTTAAAACTTAATTTTCCTGGTTAAAAAAAAAAGCACTCCTCTGTGTTTGGGGTTACCTTAATAGCCACCCAATAAAGTGTTTAAGTTAGAATACAAAACAAACTATCACTAGAGGTTGTAGAGAATGTCCATCAATGTGACTGGGCAGAAGATAGCCATGGGAGGATGCCGGTGAGCACTAAGGAGCACCCTGCTTGTTGTGTGGAGGGCCATGTTCTGGATCTGACTTGATTCTAAGTAACCATGTGACTTTGGGTCAGCTACTTTATTTGTCTGGGTCTCAGCATTTTCACCTCTCAACAAAGAACATATTTTCTAGTGGTGAATCAGATGGCTATACTAATTGAGAACTGAGGAGAGTTAAATGAGGGACCATTCCCAAAGGTGTGGGTATTGTTAAAGGCATCAACAAAAGATAGTTAGGCACCTTCTGGAAGTGCAGGTGCCCTTTGCCTTACTTTGACCTGAAGCAGCTGGGGAACGGGAGCATCACTGATGGACCCAGAGGGAGAGCTGGAGGAGGGGAATACAGTCACTGCCAGTTGTGCCCAAGCAGTGGAATAAATAGCCCCACCTTCTCTCTTCTTACCCTCCATTCTCCTGCCTAGGCTAAACCTTGGGCTGAACCCAGTGAGAAGCCAAAGGGCAAAAGAACCTGAATAAAAGGTGCAGAGACACTAGCTTTTCCTGAGAAGAGCAGAGAGGAGGAAGGGTGGAGAGTGGGTAGGAGATAGGGGAAAAAGAAACCTCAGCCCAATGTGGGTTAATCCTACTGGTGGTTCCCAAATGCCAGCCCAGAGAGCAGTGTTGGTTTGTGATAACATTTTCAATGGTCAGGACAAAAATAAGATTTGAAAGACAATATTGTGAATTCTTCACGAAGCAAAACCTATTTCATTTATAAGACAGTTCTTTATTCTGAGATTATGATCGGTCTACTTTTTTTCTTTTTTCTCTTTTGGTATTAAGAGGATTTTTCTTTAATAAATGATGATGGTAGTATATGGAAACCCCTGTGTTTTGTTGGTTTTTGAGAGAAGGGAAATGAAAAGTTGGCAGTCCTATGAGACCTAACCCTGATAATTTTGGAGTGAAAAGTTTTACTGGTTTACAAAATCTAAAGTATAATCCCCACCTCAATTTAAGTGATCTCTGTTAATTATAAAATGATTATCAGGTGTCATTTCCTGAACTGTGGCCCTTGAATTTC
Source organism: Marmota marmota marmota (assembly GCF_001458135.2). Lineage (NCBI taxonomy): Eukaryota > Metazoa > Chordata > Mammalia > Rodentia > Sciuridae > Marmota > Marmota marmota. The sequence continues at coordinate 84,485,962 of NW_026000026.1, forward strand.
TCTGGACCTAGTCCAAGGTGGTCCTATACTGTCAATCAAGTTGTCTGCCTTAGCAAGAGTCCAGGATACTATTTTTCTAGGGGGAAAAAAAAAGTACATTGTTAAGGGGCAGCCTTTATTTAATCCTGCAAAAAAACTTGACTATTTTTTTCATTCTGTTGCATCACCCATAGATGAAAGAAATTTTGGAAAGGAATTATTGACTCAGGTTTTAATTTATAAAAACTTTGTTGTCATAGAAGTTGACATGACTGTGTGACATTCAATCGCTTCAGAAATGCCTTTAAGTAATTATTCCCCAAACTTTTAATATGCCAGTTCTTATTTTAATTCAGTTTAAATCAATTCAATTCACTTAAGTTCAAAAAATATTTATTGAGAGCTCACTATTGGTCAAGTGCTATGCTAAACAGATGGGAAATAAATGGTGAGAAAACAGGCACGATTAATACTCTCACCAGAATTGTCAGCTTAGAAGTTCTATCAAAAACAAAAATCCTGGGATTTGGTTTTATGTAAAAATCAGAAGAATGTCAAATTTTAGTGGTTAATTTAACACTTTTATGCTGACTCATAATATATTGCTTTGTGCTTTGGGGCCTTGTTCTTTTTTCTTTGATGAGGATTCTGGTGGATGTTAGAAAGTAGCAAGAGACTGTGCTAACTTGCTTTCAACTATTCCAGTTCTCCCAAATCACATCACTTTATAGGTTCTCAGAAACTTTGTACAAACAGAATCTGAAGGGACCTTCTAAACCATACGTATCTTCCATAGTTTCGTTAAAGTTAATAGGTTCTGATTACAAAGAGACCTGAAATTGAGTTCACATTATGTTACATCTGTTATAGGATTTGTTTTGTGACCTAAAATAGCCTTACTCTTGTGATTTATGAGCATCACAAAACTCCTTTCAGTACTTGATGAAATCTGTGAATTCTGTTACCCACAGATACACACACTAGGCACATATGTGCACAGAGTTACATATGCTTTCAGGATGTGAAGCACTCTTTTTGGTCCTGTCCATGTAGCCCAAGAATTCCTTGTTCAGAAGGAATATTATATTTCAGTCGCTTCTAATTTTTTATTCTAAAACAAAATATGAAATCTTGATGAATAAGACCATTGATATGCTCTTACTGCCTCTTTTATAAATAATGCAGATGAAAAAAATCAATGATATTTTCTTCTTTAGAAAATATCCAGAACCCAAAAGACGAAAATGCTTTCTCTCTGTGAACAATAGAGTAAGTGGAGGCCCTTCCCAGGCCTCATCAGGGGGACTGAAACTTCACAGAAAATTGTATTAACCCATATTGTTCATGAAATGAAGATTTTTCAAATGAGAACATGTTTTCTTCATAAGAAAAAAAAGGAAAAATGACAAAGCAAGGGAATCTTGCCATTAGAAAACATTTTTATTTCTTTTTAAAATAAAGGAGAGGGAGAAATGGAGATGTATTTGATGAGTATAGAGTCTCAATTCTGCAAGAATTCAGCATACAACCATGAGGGCATACTTAGCCCTATGAAACAAAATAACTTAAAAATAATTGAAATGGTAAAATTTATATGTATTCATATAAATTCAAGATATACAAAGTAAAAACTTATTATAACACAAACATATAAATCAGATACATTCTGAAGTGAGAAAATTAGTCTATATTAAAACAAATTCAACTTTTTTTTAAACCTACTTAAAGGGACTTTTGTGATAACAAAGAAGAAAAAAGATTGAACATAATAAAAACTGTTAAATAAAGACAGGAAAAAGCCACAAGGTAATTTTACTGAAAGAAAGGAATTTTATCTGCTTATACCCCAAAAGTATCATTTGTTTTTAAATAAAAATTCCAGTTAAGCAAGACATAAAATACTGCAAATGCTTTTCCCATTTGTAAAGATAATGCTTTGAATAGTTAAGATTTTTTTGTGACAGGATTACTTATTTTCTCTCAGATTTTACACATTTAAATTTTGAGTACTTGGGCATACTGACCAGCAATGTTTTCATTCTCACTATGAATCCCAATGTTTTAGGAAATACACAGGAAGGAGGATTTTCAAGTTAGCTCATGAATAAGGTGATAGAATTTTATTGTCCAAGATGACTGTGGTTTTTCAGTTAGTTTTGTTAAATAAATCATTGCTACACTATGAATAATCAACAGTGAATGTTTTATTAATGACAGTATTCGAATGGTGGCAATTTTGTTTGCCAGTGATCTTTAGATTCTAAATTGATAATCTTAAAAAAATCCAAGATATTTAATTGCAGAGGTAAGAATGTTCATTTTCCAATGATGTTCCCAAAATTTAGCAAGAAAATTCTTAGTTGGACTTGATGTACCATGAGAACTCGCCCCCGCTACCTGGCATTTGTCCAGACTCTCCTTTTTACCAAGATCTAAAGGAGATCCTTTTATATCAGATAAAAGTTCGGCCATAATTTCCATAGTACATTCCAGTATGATAAGGCAAGCAGAGGACAGATGGGAGAACTCACTTTTGCTGTAAATTTCCACTTCTTTTAAGGTTTTCCCAGCAAACGTTTTTAAGAGGCATGGCCAGAATACCAGAGAAGAAGGTATAGCACATCCAACAGAAGCTACTCAGTGAACCTCAGTTTTTCATCTGTGAAATGAAATCATTACACCTAATCCATCTTGAGCTCTGGGGTAGCTGTTTGTCATGCTGTTTTTTTTTAAATTGATTTTTAAAAAACAAATGACAGCAGAATGCATTACAATTCTTATTACATGTATACAGCACAATTTTTCATATCTCTGGTTGTATATAAAGTATGTTGACACCAATTCGTGTCTTCATACATCTACTTTGGATAATGATGTCTATCACATTCCACCATTCTTGCTAATCCCCTGCCCCTTCCCTTTCCCTCCCACCCCTCTTCCATATGTAGAACTCATCTAATCCTCCCATGCTCCCCCTCCCTACCCCACTATGAGTCAGCCTTCTTATATCAGAGAAAACATTCATCATTTGTTTTTTGGGGATTGGCTAAACATCACTTAGCATTATCTTTTCCAACGCCATCCATTTACCTGAAAATGCCATGATTTTGCTGTTTTGACTACCCAGTATCTTTCCTTATTTGGAGAATTTCCCATTTCATGAATGTTAACCCCAAATTAGAAACCAGGAACTCCCTCTCAAATATCTTTTGCAGCTAAAGTGTAGGCAGGTGACTTAGGCTTCACCAGTTAGACATATCAGCATGAGACTCCAGTAGGGATTAGAAGGATATGAAAAAGATGTCAAATGGAATGTAATCTATCCAGGTGGACAGGGTCATCCTGTGTCCAAAGGTGCAATAATGTAAGATTTGCAAGTATATCTCATGCTCAGGAAAAACGGCAAGTGATGTGGGGTCTGTCCAGTAGCATCAGTCATAGGCTCTTCAATGGAATTTGCAGGGAATTATAGTCTCCAACCAGATTCCCTGGCTGTCGTAAGGAATCCCTGAAATACCTCACATCCTTTCAGCATTTATTTGCCCTTCATTATTAACTAGAATGGATTTCCTTGATCTCAATCATGAATCCAACTGATGCCAGAGTCCTTGAAGTAATTATTACTTATTTGTTGTGTGACTTTAAGCAAGTAATTTAATTATGCTGAGCCTCCATTTCCTCATCCTTAAAAATGGAGGAAATAACTTCAGGGACTGCTGTGATGCTTTTAAATGTAATAATGCAGAAAAATGCTTAAGATAATGCCTTATCTGTAATACTAAGTAAAACAATAATCTTTTTAAGCTTTACATCTCTGTGATGTAACTTCTGAGAGTTCTCAGTCTAGAGAGGTCATGGAAGCTGATTACAAGGGTCAGAAACTCTTCTGATCTTGACATTGTGCAACTATACCTAGCCTGGTTATTCTTTATTGCAATATTCCTCATTGCAAAAAACAGTATGCATAATTTACCAGCAAAAATTTAAAAATGCAATCAGGGAGGGCACAAGCCTATATCCACCTCTGACAGATAATGAAGATTTTTACTTGATCTGCTTCATTTCTTCCCTTCCATCTCCTAGACATGTTCATTGGGCTACTGAGATAAGAGGGGAGACTGAAGACAAACAAGAGAGCAGTGAAACAGAACCAAAACGAAAAGGTTTTCAAGAATTTTTTTTTTTTTTTTTTTTTTTTTT
>NW_026000026.1:84490204-84599289 GCF_001458135.2 Marmota marmota marmota
ATATATATATATATATATATATATATATATATATATATATATATATATAAAATATGCTTTGAAAAAGGTATATACATATATGTGTGTGTATCTTTGTGAATGTCTCATTATTTTCTTAAGGTAAACTGGAAAAGATGGTTAATTTTAAAGAGAATATACTTAGTACATATTAAAGATTATATCTCTAAATTAAATATGCCCACCAACAACACTAGATGAGGATCCTGTTTTTCTTACACCTTTGTTAGTAAAGACATTCTTAATACTTTTACTCTCTGTTGAACTTATAGGTAAACATGATACATAGTTTTTTTTAAAAAAAATTTGTCTTCTATTGCATTTGGACATTTTAATTGACACTTGCAAATTTGAACATCTTATTGGCTATTTGTTTATCTTCTTATGTAGGTTGTGGTTTGTGCCCTTTATCCAATTTATTGCTAGTCTTTATCTCATTATATATGTAAGAACTTAATGTATTAGGATATTTATTGTAATAGATGTCAAATATTTATCTTTTACTTATTTTGAACATTTCTGACTGTTCCTTAAATGGGTTGAAATAGAGTGATAAGTTTTCTCATAAGATACAGAATTTTGGGTTGGGGTTGTAGCTCAGTGGTAGAGAGCTTGCCTTGCATGCGTGAGGCACTGGGTTCGATCCTCAGCACCGCATAAAAATAAATAAATAAAGATATTGGGTCCATCTACAATTAAAAAAAAAGATAGAGAATTTTCAGAGACTAAGTTGTCATGTCATCTTTGTGCATCATGCATAACTTTGTTCGAGAAAAAAATTCAACTTTTTGGAGAAACAAATTAATCAAATCTTGGAGAAACCCTTAATTTCTATGAACCTCGCTAAGTACAGAAAACACACACATTAATTGACGTTATCAGATATATTTCAAAATAACCAATTGACTTTGATACCTGATCTAAGATAAATAGTTTAGTTATTGGCAAGAAAACCTGAGGCTATCATTCCCAGCAGCTAGTTTTAGTTTAACAAAACTATCAAAATAAATTAAGCGATCCAATTGGCCTTCTGAGACCAAGGGCAGCCAGAGGCTGTGCCTTACCCCTGAGAGTTTATGAGTTCTTATGAGGCCCACACCCAGACTCTCCTAGACTTTCACTAAGCATCCAGAGAGTGCTTACAAAGGGGCTCTTACATTTGGAAAAAGGCTGAACTGGAAAACAGTCCAAAATCTTAGAAGGATATACTCTCTCAAGGAAATTCAATGGTTTGGAATTTTCTTCAGATTATAGAAACAGAAGTGTGCTCTTAAAATCAGGCTGATTGACTGGATGGTTCCCCAAACACACTTGCCCCTTGCCCAATTTCGCTCTTCTAATCTAAACATTCAGGTTTCGGAAGATGAGCAAACTGCACATGAAACTTGATTTTTATCCAAAATATTAATAAAGAATAACCCTCAATCTCTAAGGATACATAACTTCTGTCTCCTTTTTATATCTCACAATTTCCTCCTTTCTATACCCACAGCTTTCTCAACATTCCCACCCTTGCAGAAAATAAAACATGTCAGCACTTCACAGCACAAATTAGCATGCTTTCCCCAAATAACGCCAGGTGTTTGGAACTTTTTGCCATTTGAAGGAACCAAGTAGAAAAAAAATGTCACAGGCACCTAACAAAACAATTCTGCAGACACTCAAATGTTTTAATTCATAAAGGTCCTTTGAGCCACTGATGCCTCTTGGGGGAATTCTGAGAAACATTCTATCTGTAAACAATCTGTTCCAGTGCCACATGTTTTCTAAATTTCTTGCCTGTTGACATTTTTTAAAAAATTAAAAGTACACATTTGCATGAAGGCAGGACCTTTTGTTTCTTATACGTTCAGTTGAGTCTATCATAGACTTTAAAATGAAATGGGTCATCTCATTTCATTGCCTGTGAAGTGTCATTTTCTAAAGGACACTCCTCAGTTCTTTGACCAACACCAATTTAAACTGTTCAGTCTTATTTTATGGGCTGTATTCTCAAGTTAAATAGGGATGTTATGGTTTGGATCTGAGGTGTCCCCCAAAAGCACATTTGTTAAGTAATGCAGGAATATTCAGAGATGAAGTGATTAGATTACAAGGGCTGTCACCAAATCAATGGATTTATCTATTGGATGGATTAATATTTTGAATGGACTGTTAGGTGATTAACTAGGCAGGCAGGATATGGTTGGAAGAGGTTTGTCAATGCGGGTATGGCCTGGACTATATCTTGTCACTCTCCCTTCCTCCTAACTGCCATGAACTGAGCTTTCCTCCACCACACCCTTCTGCCATGATGTTCTGTGTCATGTTAGACCCAGAGCAATGGAGTTGGCTTACATTGGACTGAAACCTTTGAAAACAGGAGCCCAAAATAAATTTTTCCTCTTCTAAGTTGTTCTTGTCAGGTATTTTGGTCACAGTAATGGAAAAACTGACTAACACAAGGACTTATTATGAAAATGAGAATTTCTGGAGCTTATAGTTTCCTTTATTTTTCATCTCTCTGTAGTATTTCTTAGGTTTAATTCTTTCTTTGAAATCTAGCTTTATATTGCTATATGTTTCTGTCTATCAAAATACTTCTGAAATTTCTTCCAGGCACATGATATAATCTCATTTTCCCACCCCCTTAAAGTTATTTTGGGCCATGTGATTTCTTTGGTCAATAAAGTGTGATTTTGAGGTGTAGCAATTGCTGGACACAACTAGTCCCCCAATTGTAGAAGTACATGCCCAGGGAAGCATCCATCCAGAAGGTTGCTTAGAGCCTCTCTACCTTAGGTGGGTTTTGTGATGGAGAAATAAATCATTCAAATAAATAAAATATTAACTGATATGTAACTGATAACTTCCGAAATTTAAAAATAATCATACTAATTTGAAATCAATTGAAGTTTTTATCATTCTTGATATTAGCCAAAGGGAGAAAATATTTATTACCAATCACAATGATAGCTCCACTGTTACTTTTCCATAAACTGCTTCACCTTCAATCTCTGTAGCAGCAGTTTGTTCTACATTGAATTTAGGCTATATGATTTAAAATGGGTAAGACTGAGATGGCCAAATAGGGGCAGGGGTAGGAATGAAGGCAGGAGGTATGATATGGATCAGCTACTCGTGTTTTGAAAAATCTCAACATAAAAGTAGCTACATAGGAAGCTGAGCAATGGATAGAAATTCCAACTGATGTTCCATTCCAAGATCAGGGGGAACACATTATTCCTCTTTTGCAGGTGTCCCTAGAAGTAAAGATTCAATTTATATATTATTCGTTTTTTTCTATGGGAAAAATAAAAATTTTAGATTGAATATCTGGACTTACTTGTTAAATGGAAAATTTTACTTCCCTAAATTTGACAGATATCCACTAAAACACAAAGAAGTATTTCTCTGTAAGGCAGTCAAAATGATCTTAGTGCCAACACAATGGCTGTTTAGCTTTTGTTATGAATTTCCGTTCGTTAATCCTCATTCATTAGATTATGTCCCATTCTGATTTTGTGATTGCATTAGGTTAGGGTCTCAGTCTTGGAAGGAGAGATTTGGCTGCAGAGGGCTTATTGGAGATGATACCTATAGAGGAAAAATGAACAGAAATTCAAAGGGCCTCAGCTCCTCAGGCTCTGGGCTAGTACTACAGAATGATCTCCAATTACAGCCTGGGTCCAGGTGTTATGGCCCTGCACCAGCCCATCAACCAGTGCAAGCTGATCTCATGATGGGGGCAGATAATTTGTGGGCAATGGATTTCCTTCAGCTGAAGGAATTCCTAGAAAGATTCTTAGCTGTGAGTCAAGATAACTCAAAATGGATCTTTGACCTAAATATGAAAATGTTGGGAGGAAATATTTGTGACTCAGGCAAAGACTTCTTAAATAAGATACTAAAAGTATAAGCCATGAAAGTATAAAGGATACATTATATTTCATCAAAATTAAAACCTCTGTTTGGAAAAAACACATAAAATGTATCTGAAAAGCTACTTATATCCAAAATACAATTACTTTAATTGATTTTTATTGGTGCATTATAATTATACATAATAGTGAAATTCAATGTGGCATATTCACACATGCACACAATGTAACTTGATCAATTTCATTCTCTAGTGTCTCCCATTCCCTCCATTCCTCACTCCCCCGGCTCCCCTTCCTCTACTCAATTGGTCTGTCTTCTAATTTATGTTTTCTTTCTTGTTTCCTCTTAGGAGAGAAAAATACAACCCTTGACTTTCTGAATCTGGCTTTTTTCAATTAACATGATTGAAAATTCCAGGCATTTTCCTGCAAACAACATAATTTTGTTCTTCTTTATTACTGAATAAGATTACATAATTTTTTTCATTCACCTGTTAATGGACACCTAGGCTGGCTCCACAACTTGGCCATTGTGATTGTGCAGTTATAACTATAGCTATACATGTGTCACTATAATATGTCAACTTTAATTTCTTTGTAAAAATACCGAGGCGTGCTATAACTGGGGTCATGTGGTGGTCCATTCCTAGTCTTTTGAAGAACTTCCATACTACTCTCCCTGCTGGTTGTACTATGTATAATCCCACCAACAGTGTATAATTGTTTCTCTCCCCCCCACATCCTTGACAGCATTTATTATTTGTATTCTTGATGAATGCTATTCTAGTTGGAGTGAGATACATTTCCTGACTGCTAAAGATGTGGAAATTTTTTTTCCTACGTTTGTTACCCATTTGTATTTCTTCTTTTAAGAAGTGTCTGTTTAGTTAATTTGCCCATTTATTGACTGAGGTATTTGTTTTTCTGGTGTTAAGTTTTTGAGTTCTTTGTATATTCCAAATATTAGTCTTCTGTTGGAAGAGTATCTGGTAAAGATTTTCTCCTATTCTGTAGGTTCTCTCTTCAGACTCTTACACATTTCCTTTTGCTGTGCAGAAGCTTTTTAATTTAAAACCCTCCCACTTATTGATTTTTGGTTTTATTTCTTGAGCTTTAATGGTTCTGTTAAGGAAGTTTGTGCCAGCAGCAATATGATGGAGTGTTGACCCTATGTTTCTTCTAGCAGTTGCGGTGCTTCTGGTATAATTCCTAGGTCTTTGATTCATTTTGAGTTGACTTTGTGTGTGAAGGGTGAGAGATAGCAATTTAGTTTTATTCTTCAAAATATGAATATTCAGTTTTCCCAGCACCATTTATTTAAAAGGTTACCTTTTCTACAATGTATGTTTTCGGGCCTTCTGTCAAGAATCAGATGACTATATCTGTGTGGGTTCATGTCTATGGGCTTTCTATTCTATTTCATTGGTTTATGTATCTATTTTAATGTCAGTACTATGCTGGTTTTTTTGTTTGTTTGTTTTATTATAGCTGTAAAGTGTAATTTAGAATTGGGTATTATGATGCCTCTAGTATCACTCTTTTTGCTTAGAATTGCTTTGACAATTCTGGGTCTTTTATTCTTCCATACAAATTTTAATACTTTTTTTAAGTTCTGAGAAGAATGTCATTACTATTCTTATGCATTGAATCTATAGATTGCTTTTTGTAGTATAGTCACTTAATATTATTCTGCCTATACATTCAGAAGATGGAAGGTTTTTCCATCTTCTGAATCTTTTTTATTTTCTTTCTTCAGAGTTCTATAGCTTTTTCTTTTAAAAAAAAAAAGTTTTAAGAAAATTTTATTAGTTATTGACGGATCTTTTATTCATTTATTTGTTTATATGTGGTGCTGAGAATCGAACCCAGTGCCTCACACATGCTAGGCAAGCGCGCTACCACTAAGCCACAACCCCAGCCCTTTAAAAAAATTTTAAAAAATATTTTTTGTAGATGTCAATGGACCTTTATTTTTATTTTATTTATTTATGTGATTCTGAGAATAGAACCCAGTGCCTCACAACGCTAGGCAAGTGCTCTACCATTCACTGTCGAGCTCTCTTACCTCTTTGGTTAGATTTACTCCTAGGTACTTTCCCTTTAGTTCAATACATTAAAAAAAAATTCAGTACCAAATACTAAGACACAAACAACACAACTTACAAATGGACAAAATATTCAAATAGCTATTTTTCCAAATAAGGTAGAAAGATGGTAAATAAGCACGTGAGAAGATGTTCTACATTGTTATTTAAGGAAATGCAAATTAAGGCTACCATGAGATACAATTGTACCTATCAGAAAGGCTAAAATTTAAAAGGCTGGGTTGGAAGGAATGTGCATAAATGGAACTTTCATCTATTGCTGGTGAGAAAGTAAAAATGATATAATGATTTTTTTAAAAATATTTTTTTAGTTGATGATGGACCTCTATTTTTTATTTATTTATATGCGGTGCTGAGAATCAAACCCAGTGCCTCACATATGCTAGGCAGGCGCTCCACAACTGAGCTACAACCTCAGCTCTGATATAACCATTTTGAAAAATAGTTTAACAGAATTTTTTGTTAAAGTTAAAAGAACATTTACCATAGGACTCAACCATTCCACTCCTATGTATTTACCCAAGAGAAAAGAAAGCATATGCCCATACAAAGACTTCATAAAAGTCCACAGGAGTCCAGAACTGGAACTGACCATCAGGCCAATGTCAGTCATCAGGCAAAGGGAAAAACAAATTGGTCCCTCTAATAGAGTGGGATACCCCTCCACAGTAAAAACAAACTGCTGACACGTATTACAACATGAGTGAATCTCAAAATAACTGTTGAGTACAAGAAGCCAGAAAAAAACAAGGGTATATACTGTATATATATGGCTCCATGTATTTCAAGGAGAAGCTTGAGTGTGGGTAGGTGCGCAAGATTCCTGATTGGTCTGAGGAAACTTTGGGACTGATGAATAAAATAAGTTCACTATCCTGATTGTGATGATAGCTTCATGTGAGTGAATGCATGTCCAGACTTAATTCGTATATTTTAAATTTTGTGGATTATGACTCAGTAAAGGTGGATGAAAAATAGGAAGAGGGCAGGCAAAAGTTCTCCATTCTTCCATCCTTCCTTCCTTATTCATCCATTCTTTATTTGTTTATTTGTTTCTTGTTTTGGTTTGGATGAGGTGTTCCCCAAAAGCTCATATGTGAGATAATGCAAGAAGGCTTGGAGGTGAAACGATTGAGTTATGCCAGCCTTAACCCATTACTGAGTTAATCCCCTAATGGGGATTAGCTGAGTTGTAACTGAAGGCAAGGAGGGTGTGGCTAGAAGAAATGTGTCATTGGGAACATGCCTTTGGGGTATAGATTTTATTTCTGATGAGTGGAAGTGCTCTCTCTCTCTCTCTCTCCTTCCTGATCATCGTGGAAGCTGCTTCCATCCACCGCACACTGCCACCATGATGTTCTGCCATCTGGAGCCCTGAAGAATGGAGCCAGTTGTCTATGGAATGACTCTAAAACTGTGAACCCCAAATAAACTTTTCCTCCTTAAAATTGTTCTTGTCAAGTATTTTTGTCACAGCAGCAAGAAATCTGACTAAAACATTAATTTATTTCCAACTCCTGGAGTTACTATTTCTTATTTATTATTATGGTAAAATAAAAAAAATCTATTTTCTACAACAGCAACAAATCTTTACATTTAAATATACATGTGTCACTCTCATTTTAAGAAAGAATAGGAATATACTTAAAGTACTTGAAATATTCATTTAAAGCACAATGATATTGATAGCCTTGATTCAGAAAAGATGTAAAACTTTGCTCATTAAAGAGAAGAATTTTCTAAAAGCCATCTTAAAATATTAAACTTTAGAGACATCAGAAATATGACCAAATAAGTGTTTCCTGCAAAACTAATAAATAGTACATTATGCTGAGTGCTAAAGAAAGAGCAGAATTTATGATTTCACACAAGGCATAGTTTACCTTCCTGATTTATACAATCTTTTTATAAAGTCTTTTTAGCTACTTTAAAAGTAATTTTGTAAGGCTGCATTTCTATATAGTATGCTATGAAAATGACCTTGCAAATTATAAACCAAAAAGTGCTTTTGTATCTTTAGCACTTAAAATAATGATTCTTTAATGAAGTTATTACCAGACAACAACTTGAAAGCTAAATGGTTTATGAGGTTTTATTATAGGCCTTTTTTTTTTTTTTTTTTTTTTTTTTTTTTTGCACAACAAGAGACCTACTTCATACATATTCTAGCTGACAGATTCATACCCACATTCCTTGTTGTGGGATGTGCCACTAGACATAACCAATGTCATCACGTGCTTTACATGGCTCATTTCTATGTGCCAGAATTCTCAGGTGCAGTTCAGGAAGAACAATCCTGATCCTGTTCAGGCCAAACTTCCTTGCAATAGAATTTTTATTTCCTAAACAGTTTCAAATGAGATGATTTATATGCACTAGCTGTTTTCTGTCAGAAGATGTTAAAATGGAGCAAAGGTAACAGTTTACATAGCCCAAAGGAACAGGGTTGAAATACATAGGGACCACATGGCACCTGAGAAGTGGATCTGAGTTTACTCACTGGGTTACCCTATAAGGTTCCTATGTGTGGAGTGAACATATATACTCTTTGATCTCAACATCTGAAAGCTCCTTGAGCCTCCCTCAGTCTCAACTTCTTAATTTCTAAATTGATAATAGTAATAATAAAGAAGAAAAGTCTCCATATGATAGTGATGTCTCTGGACCCCATCCTCCCATGCTGCTATAAGGATCCAGGGGCAGAGCTCAATCACTTGGCAGTGAGAAAATAAAGAACCATCCTAGCAGTTCAGTGGTGCCTCGGAGGTAGAATGTGTTTAAATCCACATGGTGGTCAAGAAGTCATCATATAACAAAAAGGATTTTGTCCTTCATCTCAATCTTCACTATCAAAACTCAAAATAATTATTTAAAAGAGGCAATCACAACCTTCCTGTAGTTGGGTGCCTCATGGTACCCAGCAGAATCTCTTCCTTTGAGCTCTATTTCTACAAGTTCCAAGACTTTGAAAGGCCTGTGTGGTGGAAGGAGGCTGCAGTCACTGTGGATGTGCTCTGGCCTTGAGGTCTCTAATCCTAATTCCCTCCAGATCAATGTATTCTTTTAGAAATGTAAAAAGATTGAAAGTAAAGCAGAACCAGCCCCAGGGCTCTCAACCACGCCAACTGTAAATTGGAAAGGGATGGGTTCTGAACTCCAGGAAGCTAACTGGGAGCCCTAGGCAGAAATCCTGAATGTGGTAATTGGCACCTTGACCTTTTCATGCTGGCCCTGAGAAGGCTACCTCTAGGATGCTCACTTATAAGCACCACGATAGTGTTCATATGATATGGGTGAGGGTCACTCTTTCTTTGGGCAACAAAATCATAAATAGCTGTACGAAATAAAATAAAAAATTCATTGTTAGATTTTCTTTTTCTAGCAAAAAAAAAAAAGCAATATAAGATTAAATTATCACTAGAATTAGAATACAAAATTTTAATTGAAACCACTTACCAATCCAATTTGGTTTCCCTGGACTTATATTCCTCCAACAAAAGCTCCCTTTCTGAAAATTATTATGGATTTGGGAGCCATGTCCAGTTTGTCTGGGGCCACAACAATTGAAATAACACTGAAGAAGAGAGATGTTCATGTTTTATGAACTATAATAACTGTGCAAATATGAGGTTCTGGGTGTGCATGAGAAAATTGATTGCTTTAAGATGGTGATGCTGGGGCATAATAGAGGGAGTAATAGATAAGAACCACCAAATCCTAAAGAAACAGAAAATAAAAGAGCCAAGTCCCCTGGCACAGAGAGGAGCCCATTTGAATGCTGTCAATTCTAAATAGCTATAGTTTCATATATGTCTAGGTATTTGACCAATCATTTTCACCTTCTAAATATCTTATTTGAGGTAGGTCATTTAAGTTGCATTATCCTTATTCTATAGATGAAAAATGAGGCTCGGAAAGTTTAAAGGATTTGGCCATTGTTACAGGCTTGCAGGTAGCAACTATGGGTCTTTTGAACTTTGGGTCTTTTGAGTATGACTCCAAGTCTTTTGAATCCTAGTTCTGTGACTTTTTTTTTTTTTTAAAACCACATCCCCTCTACCCTAGAACTGAAAGGATTGTTCCAGAAATGTCCCTGGGTGGAGTCTTGAGGGTTCTCAATTGAATCAAGAAAGCCTAAGGAAAATATAGATAACCTGCTTTTTTTTTCTTTAAAGGAAATTCTCAAACATATAAAAGTAGAATGAACCTCTGTGTACCTGTCACCCAGGGGACTTCTTAACAATCCCCTCAATGTCAACAAAGTCAGGGGAGGGACATGGTGATGCTTAGGCAGGAAGGATCCAGCTTTCCCAGGGAGGGAATCACAGAGCTCATGGAGGAAAAGAAGAAAGGCTTCAAGGGTCAAAGCTGGGCTTGCTGTCAGCTGGCTCGAAAGACAAAGAAACCGGATATTTCTGGAAGAGTCTGTGATTTAAACCCCAGTCCAGCTAAACCAAAGAATGATGTGCAGGATCTATATTATGCCTGCATTCCAGGATGACCTAATACATAAACAAATACTTCAAAATATCCCAGGATGCCTATAATGTCATAGGGCCACAGAGAGCAGTGTGGCATTTATTTCATGTTAAAATGAGAAGAAAGGCCACAGCACATCCACCTAACTTTCCTAGGGCCCCAAGGGCATCCCTGAGCTGCTACTCTTCCCCATTTTACTTGTCTTCTACTTGGGAAAGAACATTCCATGTTTTATGTAAAAAAAAAATATTTACTAGTAAAATGTGAACTATAGCCACAAAACCTCACTAGTAATCAAATTATACTTTCATTAGCCATATGGCCTTTTTATTTAAGAAAACATAACCATACAAAAATTATTTCTTACCGTTAATTTTTTTGATTGTGTCTCTGACAATGAACTTCCAGATATCATGCTGAAATAAAGAATTTAGAATTACAAAATTATATTTCAGGCAGACACACACACACACACACACACACACACCTCACACCGAATAGATCTTTAAACTCTAACATGTGAGATAAAATTTTTAAGTGTTTCCTCCAAATGTCAATTTCTGGACATTTCAAGAGGAAATAAAAATAATGGAATGTAAACTTTACTTGCAGAAGATAAAATAGCCTTTAAAGGCTCTCTTGAGAATAAGCAGTCTGAACAGAACAATCTGTTCTGAAAACCTGCAGAATCTCTTATTTCAACTTAAAAAAAAAAGTGGAGGGAGAAAAGCTTATCCTTCTATCAAACAGCAGATTTAGGGAGTTCTTTTTCTCTCTGTCTCTATCTCTCTCCTTCTCTCTCCCTCTCCTTTCTTTTCCATCTCATCCTCCTGAATCATTTGCATACGAACGTAATATTTATTGAAACTTGAATTCTCTTGCTCCTTTAGTTTCTCTTGATTACTCTGATCCCCTTCTGACAAAACCACATTTTCATGAGTTCCAAATCCTTTCCTTCTGTGTTTTTGCTAAAGCCACCCAATCAGATGCTCACTTGTACCACTCCACAGAAACTGCACTTAGCAAATTCACCAAAGAGCTCTTCTGCTCTACCATATCCACTGGACTTTTGTCACAATTCAATTTACTTAACAGCTTTTGAGAGGATTCATCTGTCCTCTTTGAAATACTGTTTTCACTTGTCTTCCAGAGCATCCTGAGGTCCTAGGAATACTTTCTTCACATCTATCCAGTTCAATTATTCCTACTTCCTTCCTTTCTCTGCTCGGAAATCACCTTTGTGGGACCTACCATATGCATCATATTTAAAATCGAACCCTTTACCTCATCATCTTACTTGATTTTTCTCTGCCTGTTACTGATTTCTAACATACTACTACAGAGATTGCTTATTTGTTGTACTTATTGTGTCTCCTCCCAACTGAAAAGGTAAACCTCCTTGAACACAGTGTATTTTTTCCTCTGATTTTTATCATTGTATCCTTAGCATCTTGAAGAAGGATGGGATGGCCAATAAATATTTGTTAAATCATTTAATAAAGCTCATAGATTTTAGTAAATTACACTCTGTTGTTACCAACCAATAAGCCTTTAACATTCCTAGGTATTTCTATACCACAGTTTCTCTAATCAATATATTTCTCTATTTCCATATTTCTGTGCATGTGTCTCGCTTTACCCACTTTTTAATACATTTAGAGCCACTGACAATATTCACAAGATAATCAATGGCTACTGAGCAAAATTAATTAATTTCTCACTTAGTGAAAGGAAACACTTGTTTCTGAGAGACATAATAGCTTTTCTTACATCATATCAAAATCAGCTTTGACAGTACCTCTCTGTCACAAAATGGAAAACAATTTTTGGGTCATCACAATTGCTTTGAATATAAACAAACAGCTTTGAAAAACCTTAATAAACCAGGCCCCCCCTTACCTTTGAACTAATTTTGTCTTCTATCAGTGCACCTCACAAAACTGACATTTCCACCAAGCTATGCTAACTCATGGTTCCAGAGTACATGTTTGTCCTTTTCTGAAGTCATTTCCTCTGAATAGAATGTGCATGCCCTCTTCTCTGCTTGTTGAAATCTTCCCATTTTTTCCACATCATATCTCAATGCTCCCTCTTCCTGCAGCTTCTTTGACCCTGCTGGTCAGAAGTGCTACTTGCCTCTGTATTGCACAAATTTTTTTTGGACATCTTCTCTTCTTGCCCTTTTTAATGTTTTGTGATATACATAATAATAATTTGTCTACCATGTTTTTGCATTTCTCAGTGACTCTCTTATACAGAATGAGGACTATGCTTTGTTTATTTTTTACCCATCCAATGACATTCCAAACAAGATATGAACATTCAGTCACTAAATGAAGCCAAACAAAACAAAACATTGTGAGTATAACACTCTTAGGTGCATTTCACCAAGGCCATAAGTGCACCCAGAAAGTGCTATTTGAAACTACCCTCTATTAATAATGCCTGAAACAAAACTACTGATTTAAAAACTAGGGAGCTTTGGCCTCCTGACAGCAATATTTAAAGGTCATGAGTCCCGGCCTCAGAGTAACCATAGTAACTCAGCATACACAGAGAAATCATGTTGAACAATAATTAAGAAAAGCTTCAGAAAGCCTATTAGCCCTGAGATAAAACAAATTAGAATTAGCCAATATATTTATGAAGCTTGCTTTTATTGCATCTTGTTTCTTACTTCCAGGTTCATGGAGAAAACTGGAAAAAGTTTGTTAAACCTCTATTGACAGGTACTAACAATATGACATAACAGCATGGTAGTTTTGTTGTCGTTGTTGTTATTTTCTTTCTTTCTCAGTGCTTTAAAAGATCGTAAAAATTTCCTTCCTTTTAGTGATATACTGTTATCTGATTTCTGACCTTTTAACTCCATGCTTTCTGTGTCAATTTGGAGTAGTAGTCGCTAATGAGTCAATGTGAACAGATGATTTTATTAAGATGGGTTTGGACATACTGCTACTGAGCACCCAGTTCTTAACAGCAGATGTCCTGGGAAAATGCTTTTTTGTTCCCTAGGTTGATTGCATCTGGGCCTAACCCTCCCTTACTTAGACAATTTAGGAGCAAGTTCCCATTCAGTTTATGTAAACTGTGGAGAAGGTCTGTGTCAAGGGCATGAGAAGAGAAGAGGAAGCAGAAGGAGAAGGTCAGGCAAAGTTACACGAGATCAGTCTGTTCCTGCTCAGAAAGGAAGGAGCTAAATTGAACCCACCTAAGGATCAAGAGGGTAGCTTGGTGTTCCCCTGTCTTCGGCCTCAAAAGCCCAGCCTCCGCCTGCACACAAGCTCCATGTGCCAGGAGAACAAAGACACTAACGGTAATTGACAGTGAGAGTACTGTCCTGATTTCACTTGACTACTGTGGTGACTACACACTGGGCTAGTCATTTTAAAGGGTCAGGGCTCCCCAAGCCCCCCATATTTGGTAAAGTTACATTTGCCTCTCCAACTGTCTGCATATTCGCTTACATGTTTGAGGGAAATAAGAAGAAAATGAGTGTTTCTAAATTTCATTTGCTTTAACAAACAAAAACACCTTCTCCCTCCCAGAAACATCTTTTGAGGGTCATGGACTCTTTTACATATAGTAACCAACAAGTTTACATAAAATCGTTGGAAACTTATGAATTTCTCACATCATGCATGAACCACAGACCCAAGGTTAAAAGTGAGGCTCCCACATTGACATAAATAAAATGTTTTAAAACGGAGCAAGCAGAAGCGTGTTTACATGTGAACACCCCACCCAGGATACTACCCTCCAGGAGACATCTCCTTCTACAGAGTAAGCATGGTTGTCTCTCATTGAAGGTTTGAATGAAAATTCTAAATAGAAGTTATTTCCACATTGGAAGGGGAAACAGATATAGAGCCAACATGCAAGTTTTCTAGTGATTGACTGTAAATCACTTATAGGGGTGAAGCATACTTTCATACTTGAGCCAGGGTTGGTTTGTGTTTTATTTGGGGAACTGGGAGAGAAAGAATGATTAGCATTTTTGGTATGTGTATGTCCTGGCGGGACAGTGTGTCAGTGACATTTCATTTCAGTAGTTTGGAAAGAAGCATCTTTGCCCTTCCCACATGGGTAAAAGGGGTCGGGTGGGTGAGTATAATTTTCAGAAGTGCACATGAGGGGACATTTTATTCATTTAACAAATATTTATTGAGACCTATGGTGTGTCAGACCCTGCCCCATGATCTGGAAAGACAACAGCACTCAGGAAAAAAAAATAATAATAATAAAACCAGTCACTCTCCAGGAAAGGAAAAAAGTCTGTTTGATATTTTCCCACAGACTTTAAAGGAAGGTTATGTTTGAAGTGAAGGCTGCTGTATCCACATAGTCAAATGATTTTTTTTGAGGCAGGAGGAGCAGAGAACTCACCTGTATGTCTCAAGGGATTCAGAGCCCGGGGCTACAGATGTCTTGCTGTAACATTCTCCCATCTCAAGCCAGGCCCACTGGGATACCCTATCCATGGGACAGACATCAACTATCCCCATCCGTTAGAGTTTTGGAATCCCTGCCACTGCTCTGCTGTCCCTTGTTGCTAGGCAACCACAATGGCCCTGGTAAGGACAGTTAATTTTCCAAAGCAAAAAATCAGTTACAAAGCCACAGTAAGGCCTTGAAACATCTCACAAATCAGATCCAGGCATGAGGACAGACGAAGAATCATCACGCAGTCATCATTTCTGGAAAACCCACTCAAAGTGGAATAGAGACAGTGGGTTTGTGCTCAAACCAGGACATGTTTACATCCAGAACCAGTGCTAAGGAAACGGTCACACCACTGTCTGAAAGGAGTGCACACTCAGAAATGGGTTGGCGTGCAAGCAAGCAGTGGGTTCCCTACTGGCCTCTTATTGTGAAGACTTTTCCCGGGGAAGCTTAGACTCCAGATGAAAGACCTCACCCAGCCATCCTCCTATTCAAGCTTCTTTTCTAACAGGATTTACAGAGGTGATCCATTGTGCTGGTCAGATGGTATTCTGCTCATGGTCGTCATTCATCTGTAGCCACTACTCCTTCTTCCCTGTGGCTTGTTTTAGGTCATTTTCTCCTAGACAGTTGTTTTACCTCTCCCTGGAGGCCTTGGTGGCCCCCAGTAAGCCTGTGTCCACTCCGCTTCCTGCTTCTGGCAGGAAGTACCCATAGGAGCTTGCACGGTCTACAGATCAGCACCACTCCTGTGTCCTGAGTTCACCCAACTGACTCACACAGCCTTTATCAAAATAAATTGGGTGGGTATGACAGCAATGTCTAATCACAGAATTTTTTCCCTAGGATTGGAGCATATAGATCAAAGAACTACCACAGCAGTAGGAATTAATAACTGAAATGTCTCCATTAAAGAGTGTAATTAGCATTTGCTCCTTTAATATAACTGCAAGTCATGTAGCCTCTTGGTAAAACAACATGAGTAAATTTTACATGAGTAAAATTAAGAACATTTAGCAGTTGGTGTTCTGAATGAAAAAGCTGACACTTAACTGGGTAGGTGTGGGGAAAAAAAGATTGGGCTACTGGCGTTTCATCTAGATAGCAGCCTGTAGTGGATAAGAAAATCATCTCATCTCTCTATGTTTTAATCTTCTTCCTTTTTAAAATATATTTATTTATTTATATGTAATGCTGAGACTTGAATCCAGGGCCTCACATGTACGAGGCAAGCGTGCTACTCCTGAGCCACAACCGCAGCCCCTAGTCTTCTTATTTTTAAAAGAATTACTTGAACTGTTCCTTACATCCAGATTTAAAATTTGGTTCTGTTTCCTTAACCCATTTTATTAAAAATCCAGAGTGGGTTATACTTTCCTGCATTTTAGAGTAATGTTGGTCTAAAATATTTTATGAAAAGAAGGTCATCAGTGGCTGGTGAAAGGCACTGTAGGCACTGATTATTTATAATGATTATTAATCTTATCATACATCTCACTGATGAAAAAGAGAGGAAAAGAGATATAGCTGGTACAAACAGACTTTTAAAAGTCCTTGAAAAAAAAATGAACTGACTTTTCCATTCTCACTTCTTCATGAAGAAATACTGCATGGGAAGGTTTTCTGGAGATGGTTAAGAAATTATAAGGTTTATTGAAAATATATTGGTCTACAGGACTCTAGAACAAACAGGCTAACTAATGAATGAATGGTATTGCTATTTTATGATATTAAAGAAAAGTACTTATAAATGAAAATCATTTAAATAATCTTATTTTTAAAAGTTAAGCTGAAATTTAAGAAAACTATTCTTAAAATAGTCTAAAGGGAAAAAAAAAGATTTATAACAGAACTTCAAGGGATATATGTCAATCATTGGAACTGCCATCATTGATATTATTTGAAACTGGAAAAACACTGAAAGTTTACGGTGGCTCTTATAAACGAGTAAAAAATCTTACTTTGTAGCCTGTCAAATATGTAGGTTTTCTTAGGCTCAGAAATCACATATGTACAGCCGTGTGTTCTTCTATAATTCCAGCAACTCAGGAGGCTGAGGCAGGAGGATCACAAGTTTGAGGCCAGCTTCAGCAACTTAGTGAGACCCTGTCTCAAAATAAAAAAAAATAAATAAAAAGGACTGGGTATGTGACTCAGTGGTTAAGTGCCCCTGGGTTCAATCCACCATAAATAATAATAATAATAGTAATAATAATAATACAAGGAATAACATGTACATGTAACAAGGAGGGGCTTATGGGTTTAAGGAGTATGCATGTTTTGTATGCTCTACTGCTAATGTTTATCAGAACGTCTTTTCAAACTCAGATAAGTCAGTATTAATAGGATCATAAAGAATAATAGGAGAAAAACAACGTAGGAATGAAAAAAGAGCAAAACAGAACGGAATGAATTTTCCATGAAGTGGTGTCACCATCTGAAGCCATTGTACATGAGGAGAGGAGAGAAAGCTGCAGTGGAGGTTTCTGGAGTCTCTGCTTGATTCATCTGTCCACTCATCTTCTATTTTGTTTATTTGTTATTTTATTCTCCCAACACAAAGTGAAATACCAGTTTGTGCTGGTCATAGTAGTAGCACAAAAATACCACTACTGTCCCAACCCCCATGGAGCTGTTCTACCAAGGTTATCATTCTAAAAGCCATAATGGTCCTGTTGGAAAAATAAATAAATGAAGCAGGTCTTGGATTTACAAAAGGCTCTTCTAACTTAGCAGATTCTAAGCATTGAAAAATAAAGCAAACAGAGAACAGGGCTGCTGGCCTACAGCTGTTCACTACACTCCCATTGTGATGAATGCAAGGCAACCGTTCCCATGTCTGAGAGTCTGGGGAAGTATGTTTGTGTGGGGGGAAGACAAGAGGCGAGGGGAAAGATGATAGGGAATCCAGAGTAACCAACGTGGCACAGACAAGCACAGTGGGGTCCATGAAGCACAATCACCAAAACATCTTCCAACTGATTGCAAATGCTGCCCTTCTGCATCCCTTAAGAATGTTCTGGCCCCTTGTCATTATCTTTTTGTTTCTTCCCTGTGTTGCTAACTGCTGGACACAGTGGGTCTAATTATCTCCAGGCTTCCAGCCTGTTTTAATGGAGAGGGATGTGATTTAGTCAGCTTTTTCACTGCTGTGATTAAAGGATCTGACCAGAAGAGTTTTAGGGGAGGAAAAGTTTATTTGAGGGCTCACAGTTTCAGAGGTCTTAGTCCATAGAAGTCCAGCTCTATTCCCTTGGGGCTTGAGGTGAGGCAGGACATCATGGCAGAAGAGTGTGACAGAGGGAAGCAGCTCACATAGTGATCAGAAAACAGAGATAGATACACTTGCCAGATACAAATATATACCACAAAGCCACACACCCAATTCCTACCTCCTCCAGCCACACCCTACCACTTCAATTACCCTTCAGTTAATCCCTATTAATTCACTGATTGGGTTAAGATTCTCACAACTGAATCATTTCTCCTCTGAACCTTCTTGCATTGTCTCATATGTGAGCTTTTGGGGGACACCTTACATCCAAACCATAATGGGATGCTTATCTATGTGAGCAGAGAGACTTATCAACCCTTGGTCCTAAAGCCTTGGTTGGGATGAAACTAAATGAGAAGGAATGCAAACTCTTCATTTATGGCTTGTTTATGTCAAGAAATGAACATTTCTTCTCCATCCTTACTGTCCTTTCTTGCAATGAACATTTGTCAGTGGGGATCCCTAGCAGTATTTGATTTCCCTGTTTGGAAGTCTTCTCTCCCTTCTATGTAGCTTTGGAGGGACAGTAAATTTAGGTACCTAACTCTATTACATAACCTAAGGGGGAACAGAGCCTGTCAAGATAAAGGACTAAATGTCATCAGAACTTGGTTGTTCAGCAAACTGGATCTTGGGACATTGAATCTCAATCCATGGAAACAGCTGAAGTTCTAGGCATCCCTGTGTTTTTTATCCCACAAATACTGAGGTCCTGCAATGTGATGGGCTGCTGGGAGCCATTAGCCAAGTAGGTATGACAATTTCCTTGCCAGCGTACCCCATGTTGCTGACATTTTGCAGTGACATTGAATGTAGTTGACCTTGCTCAAGGACCAGGGCGGATTAGGGTGTTCCTGGTTTAACATAATCGGGTTTAGGGCGTTCCCAGTTTAGGTTCCAGGTTTAAGGTTTAAGATTATTCCTGCTGGGAATAGGGCGTATCCTGCTGCCTGAGTTCCCCTTGAGTTCTCACGGGATTCAGACAGTATATTTTGGGAGACAGAAGCCCAGTGAAGGAGAATTTGGGAGAGAACGTGGATTTGGGCAGAGAACGTGGATTTCCCCAGAACGTGTTTGTAAGACGGCTGGTGTGAGTTCGGGAATAAAGAGTTGCTGTTTGAATCTACAAGCTGTGTGGTGGCTCGTGATTGTGTGCCCAGCCAGACTGCGGCATTTGTGCCCAGCCAGACTGCGGCAATGGGCACTTTTCTGGATGTTAGAGTCACAGAGACAAGCAAGACAAAGCTGCTGCTCTCATGAGTCCCATACTTCAGTTGGAAGACAAACAAATACAGAGGGTCATTAAATATAGGAACAAGCACTGTACAAAAATAAAACAACATAATGAGACTAGGGCCAGTAGGTGACAGTGCTGGAGCATGAAGGATGGGAAGGATCCAGCCGTGGGACACTTGTAGCCAATGACTCAGTCCCATCATTATAAAAACCATGCCATCTGAAAGACAGACAAACCTCCCTTGACCATGTGTCTTCCTGGGCTCCCCTAACAGAAATTTTTTCAAAAGAATGGCTTCTTTTTTTCCCATTTTTTTTCTTCAATCTCCTCCAATCAAATGTTCATAGACTCCACTGGAATATAGATATTATTATCTATAGGCCTTTATTCGGATTGCCAACAGCCTCTGTCTCATCACTTCCTTTGAACAGCTGCTTTCCCACCCAACTTTTCCTATTTCAGTTCCTGCTTCTTAGTCTCCAGAGTAGTTCTGGTTTGGGCACATTCCTAACCCTAACTTAGCTTTCTGATGACTCCATATGCTGCCAACTAGTTCCCTTTTTTCTCCTTAGCTACAATTGTTTGTGATTGATTTCAATCAATAAGAGTCTTTAAAAAAGCACACTTAAGTATTAAATATTATTGTTGATCTTCATCCAGGTAAACAATTTTCAATTCATAGCAAAATCTTCATTCATTCTTCTGTTTACATTGATTGGTTTTCTTTAAATATGACTACTGTATTGGTGAGTACATATTTATGATTGATTAACGTAGTTTTCACTTCTTGAGAATGGATCACACATTTGTTTGGGAACACTTACGATTATCTCACAGTACAAGATATTATGTATAAGCACAATTTAAATTGAGAACAATCTTAGACAAAACTATGAAGTTGATAAACTATAATTAATGAATGGTTAATACATAATTTGTTTTTAGAATATAATAATTATGTTACAGGACTTTGTGATCATTTATTTTATTCATAAAACTTCTAATAACCCTGAGGTTGTAGTTTAGGAATTATTTTTAAATGTTTATGTCTATTGACATATTTATTTATTTCACTCTGAAAGGATATCCTTGTTAATTTCTCTCTCTCCAAAAATGCTGAATCTTCATCTCGCTTTGATAGAAGCAACAAGACAAAGCATCTTGATCCAGCTCCAAAAGTCACTGAAGTCTTCCTTTATATATCAATGTAGTTCCTTTCATAGGTTACTCCTTTATTTATATCTTCATCCTTTTATTCACATTTCATTAATTCTTACTGTCTGCTAGAAACTCTACTAAGCATTAGATATATGTGTGCATGTGTGTGGTGCTTGCACAAGAAAGGTTTCTACAACCCTTCCTGAAACACATTGAACAAAGAGAGATGCTTGAAGATTCAGAGTTGGGAAAAAAAAGAGAGATCAGGAATGTGATAAAGGTACGTTTTATTTCTCTTACATAAGTGCTAACAGCAGGCCACTAAGTAGCAGGGAAAGGGTTCTCAACTCTGAACACCAGAGTCTGAACATGAACCACAAGTCATGTCTTTGACCTGGAGAGGTCACATTTCTGTTATTATCCTCCTCCAAGATAACAACACTTCAGGACTCAATGTGCAGTGAGTTAAAAGGAAATGACAATAGAAAGACAATCAACACCATCTGAAGAACTTGATAGTTGGACTGTTTCACTATTCTAAAAGTATAAATCATCAAAAGTTAACTGTGAACTTAACCCTATATGTGTTAGTTTTTCATTGATGTGACCAAACAGGAACAACTTAGAGAAGGAAAAGTTTACTTTGGCTCATGATTTCAGAGGTTCTGTCCATGGTTGGCCAACTCCATCACTCTAGGTCCAAAGTGCGACAGAATATCATGGCTGAAGGGAATGGTGGAGGAAAGCTGCTGAGCTTATGGCAGCTGAGTCCTTCTGGGACATGCCCTCAGTGATCCACCTCTTCTAACCTGATTTACCTGCATTCAGTTACCACTCAGTCCATTCAAAATAGGAAAGACTGATCAGGTCATAGCTCTCATACATAATCTAATCATTTCATCTCTGAGTATTCCTGCATTAAACAGAGGAGCATTAGGCAGACATCTCATATCCAAACCATAACACCATGCAATGTGAAGAAACAATTCCTCTACGAACCTGCTCATTTCAGCACCTGGCAGTGTTTGCCTCATAAACATATGGAAAGTATTTAAAAATAATACCATCTTAAACAACTTTAAAACTGTTGAGAAATGTTGTCTTTGTAGTTTTAATTTGGAGGAGGAAATGAATTAGTAACTGCAATTTATTGGAAAGAAAGGAAATTTGATTTTGGAGAATTTAATGTGAAACAGGTTAAAAGACAAAAAATTTTCAAAACAAATTAACTCCAAAAAAGGCAGCTTCATCAGAGTTGTTAGTGTTAATTAAGAACATCCAACCTACATCACATGGAGAAGTAATACTCACTACCTACCTGACACATCTCAACCTGTGAATCATTGCTTGTCCTTAGAAGGTGTTGATGATTATTTCATTTTTGCATGAGAAGGTTTGTGAGATGCTTGCTTAATCCAAAAGCAACTGCGTTAGATTTAAGTCCCAGAAAGCAGTAAGACAGAACTACCCACTTATTTTCTATGTATCATACTTGGAATTTATCATATACAAAGAAATAGTTTGGTCATCCTGATTCACATTAGCAAAAGAAGTCAGATGAACAGCAATCCCAAGATTGAGAAGAAATTATAGGCAAAGGAGGAAAAACATGTCAAGAGAATGAAAGAGAAAATGCATGATAAAATACCCTAACAAATATTGTTATTAATTTTTAATCACAATTAATATACCATGATTTGTTTTCTAGATGTTTTGGTAAAAACACAATAGCATTAGAATTTCACTTTTAAATTTTAGTTGCTAAATCATTTTTGGTGAACTATACTACTAATATAAAGATTACAAATTTTAAACTATACAGATATAGTGGTAATATTGCCAGGTCTCCTTCAGAAGCTATTATCTATATGATAAAAGTGTCATATGAATTATTATAAGGAATTACAATTTGCAATTTGTAGGATGACTGTGCCCAGCCTTCCAGGAACCATTTTCCAATCTTCACTGCTGGATAGACAATAGACAAATATTTAGCAATAAAATATACTCCTTGTAATAAGAAAAATATTGACAATAGTAAGGGACAACTTTATCAAGAGCAAAGCATTCTCTATTGAACAAACATCAGCTGTCCCTTTAATCAAGAGAGTTCACTAAAAGGCAGGCTTTCTGAAGCTATTCCAAGAACAAACACATCCTCATGATGGAATGGCTCCTAAAATAAGCTGTAATGTTTCGCTTCTTTCTGTGGGTATATTGAATTTCCTGAATGATCCTGCTGTCCCTTTACATGTGGCAGATGCACCAGATCAGCAACCAAACAAAACTGTCAGCAAAGGTTGTTTCTCCTTACCACTCTGTGAACAGCTTTCTTTTGCCTTTTGATTTACCTAGTGACATTGAAAGCAACAGCAGACATAAATCTCACATTGAGGTGTCATGGATAATGGATTATTAAAATCTCATAGATCAAGAAAAAAATGCAAACAATCAGGTTCCATTAATTGAATTTTGGAGACTCAAAAGAGATAAAAAAAATTGGAAGTAAGACAGTGGCTTGGTTTCTTCTAGGTTGGCAGCTTCTCCTTGAAGCAAGTTATTTTCCTGTTTAGTTTACACTTTAGAAATTAAATTTCAAAGTTGTCTAAACTGAACTACATTTCCCAAGACTTTTCAAATCTTTTGAAATTGAGTTTTAAGCATATATTCAGAAGGTTTCATGATTTATTTTTATTAGCAGAAATATCAGCTTTTGCAGACAGGGAAGTCTTTAGTGTATTAACCATTTGTTATTTTTAAATACATCTACTATAATTCATTAACTTTAATACAATATTGAGTACAGAACTAAGTGTTTAATAGTAAACTTACCACTTTACTGCTTCATTTTAAGATTCAAATGTCCTTATATTTTTTATTAGATCTTGATATGCTGATAAAATAATTTATAGAAATTTCTAGAAAAGCTTATTGAAAATATAGAGGTTAAAAAAAGAAGTGTTCCAGAAAAAAAAATCCTCATGTATACTTGTTCTTTGGTTCAGGAAAAGTACATGAGAAAATTAATCAGACTGAGTAATTTGATACTACCACTTTGACACTAATATTAATGGTATTTCAGTACCATTAATAATATATTTAGTCACTGGAAACAAAACTGCTAGGTTCAGCATAGTTAATAAGCCTTGATTAAAAATAATTTTACTAGCAAACATTGTGGCATATGCATACATTTCAGATGGCATTTAACACACAATTCTATATAAGATACTTCATTAAAAGTCATTATGTAAAAGTCATCATTTTGTCAGGAAAACACCTGTTTTACAAAAATAAAATGTGTGAGAAAAAAGATGCTGTGAAATAAGAAATATCTGTGAGTATATTGAGTGTGAGGATGAAAGGACTCAGAACCTTAGGAATATCATATAGTACTTCATCTGCATTTTTATGCATAATTTAAGAGTACATGGAAGCCAGCAGTCTGAGCAGAGCTATCATTTATTGAGCTCTAACGTGGCTCAGGACTTAGTGTTCTATTTATTTCATTTAACTCTTACAACTCTGGTGACAATTGTTGTGATGATAGCCTCCTTCTATGAAGAACTTACAGAAATTAAATAATTTCCTCCAAGATCACAAAGCTAGTAATTAGAGGCACTGAGGTTCAAATCCATGAACTTTTAAAACTAAAATCCGTCTCCTTACGACTCTATTTCCTATATCACACCCCCATTCAAAATGGCATCTTGGCTATTACAGATCATAATGTGGAGTACTCAAGTTCTTCCACTGAATGTCTTACCAGAAGCCTGATAATCACAACATATTCTTGTAGAAACTGGAGAAGTAGCTATGATGCTGCTTCTATGAAATAAATAGAACATCTATTAGTTGTATCACCTCAAACTTCACTTTTATTTATTTGTTTATTTTGCATTCACTTTCTACTGGATATAAAAGTCATAGCAACTGAATTTGATAGTAACAATTAAGGCTTGGTTTCTCTTAAAACTCACGTTATTAAACAAGAGTTGTCGTTTATATATCAATACTGGCTAGATGTGTGTGTGTAGAGGGTACAATTAAATAAAATGTATTTTTAAAAAATATCACTCTATTTTATTTCTTTTGATTTTTAAAATTTACATAACAATCCTCAGAATCTCTAAAATTTTTTTCTTGTCAATTGTAAAACACTCTCCAGGGGCTCACTCTACAGGTACACCTTGGATATACGCTAAAGAAATGGAATGAAGATTCAAAGCCTTCATGCAGCTTATCAGTAGCAGAGTTACATTGCTGTCACACATATGTGTTTGGACAAGTATGTCATGCTGCTTCTCTTGGAATGTTCTGGGATTTACACACACATGAAGCAATAAAAATCACAAGTGTGATGTGTGGAACAACATATTTCACACACTCTCTCAGTGGATTTCAAAACAACCTGGTGAGATTGTTACTAATGAGGAAACTGAGATTTAAAGAGATTTAATGCCTTTCTCATATAGGTGGCAGTTCTGGGTGGAATCCAGGTGTTCTGATTCCAAATGATGCCTCTGTCCTAATCATACTGCACAGTGTATCTGTTTATTCTGCAAGACCCCCAAATGGAGGAGGTAGAGGTGAAACCCACAGTTATCTGTCCTTAGGTATCAATCACTTTTCAGGGAAAATCCTGGAAGGCAGTTCTCTCAGGTTAACCACTCTACCAATGTGATTAGAGTGTGTGCTCTACCTACATGCTCTCTGAATAAAGACTGGAGCCATCTAATAGGTTAGGCTCCACAGCTTACTAGGATGTGGATTCTGTTAGGTTGCACTGGAGACAGTTTTCCCTTGGTACTCTTAGAAGTAGACTAAGCTCTGGGTTAGTCTGAAAGTAGATCAATTTTCTCATCTCCTTTCTGAGAGGCATCATATCTTTAAATCCACTGGACATGTTCTTGGCACAGAGTTTTGGACTTCTCTTAACTAGTCCAAATATGATGGCAAAAGTGTGTAATAGGAAGAGGAATCACAACTTGGGCACAAGAAGAAACAACTACTCTTGTTTAGAACAGCATCCATAGTCATCACTCAAACAGGCTTGACCAGAGTGCAGGTTTTGTTTGTTTGCTGCTGGAAAAAAAGCTTTATTTTCATTTGGTTCAAGGCTTGAGAGGGTATCCACAGTGGAGGGTCTCCAGCCTAGGGGTTGGAGGGAGAGGCTCAGGCCAAAGCCCCGATGCCAGGAGATGCAAAGGAGCCTCATCAAAGGCCACTGTGCTCCAGGGCCTCCTAGTCATGCTTGAGGGTGAGTCTTTCAAAGAGATACTCACTTGCCTAAGCCAGCCTGGGGCCTGCCAGATGGTGGAGGTTAATCAAGTGGTCCTCCATCTTCTTGATGAGCTTTACCTCCTCAACAAGAAAGTGGTTCTCCAGAAAGTCAGAGATGTGGGTCTGTGCAGGTAGAACCCAAGACATGAAAATCCAAAATGCCTTCCTTCATTCTTCAGAGCCAATGCAGTTTCCATGGTGTCCAGGGTGTCACCCCACTCATCTTGAGAAGGTTTCTGCATGTCCTGGAAGAAGGCACAGCTGCTGTTCTGGTTTTGTACCTTCAGGAGAAGCTCCAAGGCTTTGTGCTTCACCTCTGCCAACTTTCAGAAGAAGTGGCCTACATCCTCCAGAGCTACATCATCATGGTCAAAATAGTATCCCAGAGAAAGGTAGATGTAAGAGTGGCACAGATGCAAACGGACCAGGTGGTTGATGGCAGCCTCCACCTCGATGGAATAATTGTGATGAATCTGGGAAGTCATGGTTTAAGACTATCATTAAAGAGCTCACCAAAAAAAAGGGGGGGTTGACTGGTCCTGGAAGCAGGAGATGGATGAGAAGATAGTTCAGGAGATTGCAAATGGAGCTCAGATGGGGAGACTGTTGAAAGCTGGAAGAAAAGGGAGTCCCTGGGTCTGTTTGGTCCAAACAATGTTAAAGCAAGAGACAGATCTGTGGGACCTCTAGGCACAGTGGTGGTCCAGAGTACAGTTTTGAATGAGATGATCCATTTCCTCTTCTCCACCCATCTAACTCCTGGGCGTTTCTCTAAACGACTTCTATCTTCAGTTCTCATTTTCAACTTCCTGGATGGTCACCCTACTTTATATGAGAAGAAAATACTTAGTAGGTAAATCCATGAATCTATCTTGCTCACCACTGAATTCATCATTTTGTGAAAACATGGTATGAATAAAATCCCGATAAGGTTTTATTAAATTTTCCTCTAATTCCCAGAATAATATTCATCTAAATGAGTAGAAGAAAATAATGTTACCCTCCCCTTCCTAAGGAATCAATTTTTAAACTTAAGAGACATTTTTTTTATTAATATGTGTTAATTGTACATATTAATGGAGTTCTGGGGCAATATTTCAAAACATGAACACAGCAGGCACTGATTAAATCCAATCTCTCTTTATCCACCTTCCTCCTTTCCCAACCTCTAATAATCACTATTCTGCATTCAGGTTATCTTTCAAAAAAAAAGAAAAAAACTTCTGCGCAAGAAATAGAACATCTGGGTACATATGTTTCTGTATGTGGCTTGTTTCTCTTAAAGTAATGTGCTCCATTTCCATCCATTTTGCTGCAAATGGCAGGATTTTATTCTCCTTTATACAATAACGTTCCATTTTGTATATGTACTTCACTTTTCTCTTGAGGAGATATTTAATGTGTGGGAGGTAGAGTCCAGTAGTGAAGGAGGGGTAGGGAATGTGGGCTTCCTCTCTCCTCCCTGAATCACAATTTCTAGATCCTGGAATTCATAAACAGAGGACTGAATCAGATATTGATTGATGAATTCCTTATGTTAATACTTGGCTTAAATCCTTACTTCCACACACATTAACACAGAAATCCTGAGACAAATATTGTCATTCCTGAGGAAGAAACAGAGTTGTCCTCAAATCCTCTCAGGAAGAATGGGGTGCCCTTATGCAATACCCAGTCCTCTTCAAGAAACGTACCCCAGGGAATTATGCACAGCAGAATCAAAGAGTAAGACATTTACCTTTTATTTTTAACAGAACCAAGATGAATAAGAACAAACAGCAAGCAGATTCTCAAATCCATGTAAATGAGGACATGCAAATTTTTATAACATTTCCAATTTTTATTACTAAATCAGAAAAAAAGGAGAGTACTTAATAATCCTACTGTTCATTGGAGTGTAAAATATTGAGTGGGTAGCTAATAGATTCTTTAACAAAAACAAGGCACAGATATATCAAGCAATTGTAAAGAAAAACTCTTTTTTCACAGAGGATGCTAAGTAAATATCATATTTTTCATTCTTGTCCAAAAATCACCTGCCAAACTAAAAACTATCAGCTCATCACCAAGAGCTTCTATCACCTTTCTTCATCAAAGTTTAACAAATATGGGACCCAATTTCCTTTTTGATCACCACTGAAATTTCCAAATTGCCATACACGATAACTTGTTACATGCAATTTCAAAATACATACTTGATTCCTATACTGTAAGATATAAAATATGTTAAATTCACATTTTTATGCATTGGAAACTTTACATTGTAACTTTGGACATGGAATGTGCCACAGAGGAAGTCATTATGAGACATATGTACAAAGGAGTGGATCTGGCTATGGCTGTAATCAGGGTGTTAGTCAGGCCTAAGGTCTCACCTGAAGACCTGACTCATGTGATTGTTGATAGGAATCATTTCCTCATGGTTTGTTGGACTGCAGGTCTCAGGCTGTCTTCACTTCTTGCTAGGTGAGTCTCTCCAACATACATTTTGCTTCATCAAAGCATGCAAACTGAGAAGGCATAGAGAATCGGCTGAATAGGAGAAAGTCATGAGATTTTATAAACCAATTAATGAAGTAACATCCCATCCCCTTTCCCACACTCTATTGGCCATATGAAAAGGGGGGAGATTACAGACTTTGAAAACTATGGAACTAGTTTGAGTACTGTCTTAGAGGCTGCTTATCAGACTAATGCATTTGAAAAGGATTTAGAAAGTGATAAACATTTAAATGGCCAACGGTAAAAAATATACTTTGCAATAAAATAATAAAAAACAATGTCTAAGAACCATTTTAATAACCTTACCTTAAAATATTCTTAAAATTCAAAAGATAACTAAAGAAGTATATTACTGTATAAAAAGAAATATAAGTTAAAATAAATATTATTTTTATGTGTAAGATTGGAAAATATTAAAATATTAAAAATTTAATTGATAACACCCCTTGATGGCAAGAGTAAACAGGTACTTTATAATCTACTTGTGGAATTAAACATCTTTGAGAGCAGTCTGACAATATTGATATTTGTATACCCTTTGACATAAGTAGTATTTTTAGGTGTTTATTTTACAGAAATAACTAATAAAAAGTTAAAGATTTATGTACCAGGACATTCAATGAAGCAATGTGTATGCTCCTAAAAAATAAAAATAGAAATGGTTAAATAGAAAATATGATAACTGCCGCAGTCCGGCTGCAGCAAAATAACCGGGGGGTGACGAACAACTTGTGTACGTTGATACAGCAGGAGTGGGAGCCGTTTATTGCAGGACAGGAGCAGTATTTATACATTCCACACAGCTTATCTAATTAGCATAAACTAGATACATCAGTCAACCAATAAGGAATCTCCACACTTAATGGCTCGCTTTTGTTACTTCTCAAACCACTCCCTCTGGCATTTTGCCAGGCACCATCCAGACTTGTTTACGAACTCTAACATTCTCCTGGCAAAATGCCAGTGTTATTTTGACTTGTTTACAGACTCTAACAGATAACTATAAAACATAATATCTTATAGCTCTTAAAATGATTACTTATTTAATGATGTTTAATTATCATAAAATGTGTCTGTTATTTTTTAAATAAAAAAGGAAAACTATAAAACCTATATGGTATTATTTATATAGGACTGCATGTGTATACTGTGTGTTGTTCAAGGCTGTGAGGGAAATACCTAAAATGTTACCTTTCTAAATATTAATACTGAGTATCTTTGAGTTGTGGGGTCATTGGATGATCTTTATTCTTTACTTTCTTCTGCATTTTCAATGTTTTACCTTGAGCATATTCACATTTTACAATATTAAAAATCAATAAAACTATTTCCAAAATAATCTTTAAAATGATTTCCTCCTACACTCATATTGGAATGTTTTAAGCTCTCATCATATCTGTTAATTGGAACAATATAACATTATAAAATCCTCTCACGCTAAATGTATTAGTTGCTTCTATCGATAAATGGAAAAGTTCCAAATTGGCAAATTATACTTACTTTGAAAAACAAAACAAACCCTCCAGATTCTCTAAATACACAAATATCATCAATCAAAAGGGAACTGGAAATTAACTGTCAGGTTTCTCCTTAGCCTGGCTTATTCTGGAAAAATAACTCACTGAGGAAAGAGCACTGAAGATTTTGGTTATTTAAGTAAGAAGATAAATCTTTGGTTGTCATATATAATTGTTTGCACATTATTTTTTTTTTCATGCCTTCGTATTTGAGCCTCATCCACAAAGTGCCAGGCACTGAGCTAAGTGCTGGAAATGCAACAGTAAGTCAGAAACACACTGTATCTTCTCCTATGGCCTCATAAAAACAAATCACTGCTGGAGATGCCTCAAAGATTGTAGTCCAGAATTCTCCAACCCTCAATTCATGACTCAGAGAAGCAAAGTTTTTACCTTTCCTTTTTCCACCTGTAATGTCTGACAGAGAACTTGGATTCATTTCTCTATTCTGCCTCCTGGTATGCAGAATTCTTAGAGGACCCATATAATGTTTGCTCCTGGGTTTGACTTCTATGATTATGTCATGTTATATGGTAAGCAGGGGGAGTACAGATAAAGATAAGGCTACTAATAACTTGACGTTAAGAAAGGGACATTTTATGGGTGGTCTAACTGAATCCTATGAGCCCTCTAAAATCAGGGAGTTTTTTGTAGATGGTAGTAGAGAGAGTCAAAACCCAAGATGGTTCTCCATGCCTAAACTGGAGGTGCCATGGGCAAGGACCTGAGGGATTCTCTAGAAGTTGAGAGCAGTCCCTAGATGATAGCCAGCAATAAAGTTTAGCTTCAGTCCTACAACCACAAGGAACTGAATTCTGCCTGTAAATAGGAATGACCTTGGAAGAGGACCTTGAACACCAGAAAAGAATGCAGTGAGTCTACACCATGTTTTCAGCCCTCAGCAGAAAACACAGTCATGTCACCTTGAACTTCTTTCTGGCATATTGATGATAAACTGTTGCTATTTCAAACTAACAAGTTTTATAATTGGTTATGCAGCAATAGAAAAGTAATACATATCCTTTTTCATTTGTATATTACTCCTAAGGGGAATTATCACACTGCAATATAACTAGAGCTGAGAAGCTTGGATTACAATCATCCTACTTATTATCCAGAGGGGAAAATTGAGATCCAAGGTTTCTAGCCATAATGGCCTTTTATTTTTTCTTTTTAAAATGAGTTGATTCGTTTTTATTTTGAAATAATCTGAAACTTGTTGAAAACATGAGAGCATAGCACAAAGAACTTTATTGCACTCTGAGTCATTTGAGTGCATACATCACTGACATACTAAGAGGATTACCCAAAAATACTTCAGTGAATTTCTCATAAACAAGGGCATTTCCCTGCATGCTTATAATATAGCTATCAAATTCAGGAACTTAACGTCAGTTCTTCTCAGACCTCATTCATTTTCTATAAAGTCTCCAAAATGATTTCTTTTCTCATCTACGATCCAGTTTGTAGTCCTGTATTGTACTTAGTCTTAATGTCTGTTTAGTCTCCTTTGCTGAAACCATTTCTCCTTCTCTCCTTGACTATTATGACCTCAAAACTTGAATATTATAGGCTAATCATTCTGGACAATGTGCCTTCATTTGGATGCTTCTTCGTGACAGTTGTGTGTACTTTGGTAGGAATAGTAAAATCATTGTGTTTTTCTTACTGATTGCTATAAATTAGCATACTATTTCAATTTGCACCAGTGCTAATGATGTTAATGGCAATCACTTCAGGTGATATTGGTCAGGGTTCTCCATGGCAAAGTATTCTTTTTTGCTTTTTAATTAATAACTATATTGAAGGAAGATAATTTGAGTCTACATGAAAAATCCTGTTTGTCACCAAGCTTTGAATTCGTTCATGTACAGCAACTATACCACTATAGACACATGGTTTCCTGTTTTATTCAATGCTTTATAATCTGTTATTAGAATTTCTTTTGATATTCAAATTTTCAGAAATTCTGCCAAAAGGAGAGCCTCCAAGATGAATTTGCTTTGGTGTTATTTTGACAAGTTCCAAGTTCCTGTGTTCCTTCAGCACCATCTCACTTTCTGATAAAACAAAATCTCCTGGTGGATTTTGACTTTTGTCTAGGAAGTCCTGTTTCTTTTTAGTGAAAAATGATATTTAGAAACCTAGATCTGGACCCTGGGTTTACTTATTGTCTTTACAGTGTTTCTGTTCACAAGCCCAGTGACTTTTTTATTTTTTAAATGTCTCCAAAGTACTGCTGTCTGCTGCTTCATGATTTTCATGTATACTGTTCCCTCCACCTAGCATGTTCCCCTCCTCTTCACACTGTGAACTTTCCTGTGCATTCTTCAGATTGCTGCTTAAATCTGGTTCTTTAAGGAACTGACCATAGGTGAGAGGTTGAGTCTTCCTCTTATAGGACCATGTTCCCTAGAAGCACTTATGGTATAAGAATTGTTTGGGAACTGAGGTCTTCTCCTCAACAGATTAATAAACTTTGGAAGACAAAGTCTGTCCTGTTCTTATCAACACTGTGTTAGCAGTGGCTAGCACAGACCCTAACACATAGAAATTTCCAGCAAATTCTTGTGAAATGAGTAAGTGAATGAGTGAAGCCAGAATGAGAACCCAGTGCTTTCCCAGCTTTCCACAGAAGATGTTTAGAGGCAATGGATTCATTGAAACAGTATTCACTAAATCCTTCGACATAATGGCATGATTTGATTCTCTCTGACAAAACCTGAATTTTCCACACTGGGTGAAATAATTTCCCATTTGATTTTTGAAGTTAGTTCATCTTGAAATGGATCAGTCAAAAAATGGAAAACCAGGTGCCCTCTGATAAGGTCACAGAGTTTGCCACTGTTGATTTAATCGCTTGGGTTTATTCTCCATTAGATTTATTTCTTAGTAACTTTGCTAAGTTGTTAAGAAAACAAAAAGCTGCAGAAGAATATTTAATTTGATTGCATAACACTAAATCTTTGCCACCTCCTGGGTCCCTAATTAAATCTTGTTGTTACCCAGCGTCTTGTCCTTGACTGTGGGCTGCTCTGAAAGTTTCAGGAAGGGAATTGATGATAGAGGAGATCCAGAAACTTGCTTTAAGACAACATGGAAGTCTAATAGTCCTTCCAGTGTCTCTCCAGGCAGGCTCAACCTGCAATTATCTTCTTAGCTTGATTCCTCTATGGTTTTCCTCTGGTGTTGAGTCAGTCCTAGACATAACAAAGACCCACCTGTGGTATCTGCCAGTCCCCAGTGTCACTATGACAACCGTGTCTGGACTTTATGTCTCTTGGCAACATTTAAACCAATTGATTATTGAACTCCATTGACGTGCTAAAAGGCAAATAGGGTCAGAACGGTAGGTCTAAACTATATAAGTTATTGTCTTTTTGGTCTTCAGAGACCAATTAGTAGAGTTCTTAAAAGTCTTTTCCTCATCTTCGTTCCTGAGGTGATCTTCTAACACTCTTGGTGACTTCTCTCCCAATTATGGTATGTTAAGTAGTGTTTTTTCAAAATATATTTTTAAAATTTTAATTCTTATATATGACAGCAGAATGCATTACAATTCATATTACACATATAAAGCACAATTTTTCATATTTCCAGTGGTACGCAGAGACACACCATTCGTATCTTTATACATGTACTTAGGGTAATGATGTCCATCTCATTCCACCATCTTTCCTACCCCCAAGCCCCCTCCCTTCCCCTCCCTCTCCTTTGCCCTATCTAGAGTTCATCTAATCCTCCCATGCACACGCCCCACCCCCAAACACATTATGAATCAGCATCCTTAAATCAGAGAAAACATTTGGCATTTGGTTTTTGGGGATTGTCTAACTTCACTTAGCATTATATTCCCAACTCCATCCATTTACCTGCAAATGCCATGATGTTATTCTCTTTTATTGCTCAGTGATATTTCATTGTGTATATATACCACACTTTC
Organism: Marmota marmota marmota; assembly: GCF_001458135.2. Lineage (NCBI taxonomy): Eukaryota > Metazoa > Chordata > Mammalia > Rodentia > Sciuridae > Marmota > Marmota marmota. The sequence continues at coordinate 84,524,024 of NW_026000026.1, forward strand.
TTTATCCATTTATCTACTGAAGGGCATATAGGTTGGTTCCACAATTTAGCTGTTGTGAATTGTGCTGCTATAAACATTGATGTGGCTGTGTCCCTGTAGTATATAGCTTTTAAGTCCTTGGGTATAGACAGAGGATTGGGATAGCTGGGTCAGATGGTGGTTCCATTCCCAGTTTTCCAAGGATTCTCCATACTGCTTTCCATATTGGCTGTTCCAATTTGCAGTCCCACCAGCAATGTAAAAGTGTGCCTTTTCCCCACATCCTCGCCTACACTTATTGTTGTTTATATTCTTAATAGCTGCCATTCTGACAGGAGTGAGATAAAATCTTAGAGTAGTTTTAATGTGCATTTCTCTAATTGCTAGAGATGTTGAACATTTTTTCATATATTTGTTGATTGAGTGTATATCTTCTTCTGGGAAGTGTCTGTTCAGTTGGCCCATTTATTGATTGGGTTCTTTGTTTTGTTTTTTTGGTGTTAAGATTTTTGAGTTCTTTATATATCCTAGAGATTAGTGCTCTATCTGATGTGTGTATGGTAAAAATTTGTTCTCAAAATGTAGGCTCTCTATTCACCTCACTGATAAATTGCGTTTTTTATGGAAGCAGAGAATCTTGTGGCAACTTACAATGGGAAATGATTATTCAAAGGTTTCTCCTTTTCCTTAGCTAGCACTGTGATTTTCTTCTATTCTAAGATACCTGGAAAAAATGGAAGACCTGATTGGAAAAAATCACCAGTGGTTCCATTCAAATACCTGAGGAATGCAGAGTGAATCCCATGTGAATTAGGAATTCCTTCTTTGTTCTCGTGGGGCTCCAAGAAAAGAAAAATGCTTAGGATTCTTAGATATACCAAGGCTTCTGTAGCTTGATATTTTACATTTCTCACTAAACCACCTAGTGAGTAATTATAAATTTAAGAAAATCTCTCTATTTTTCAGCCTCCTGGTGGTGATATACAGTCCTCATTCATTTAGTTATGTTTCAGATGGTTTAGCATTCATTGACTAAGAACACATCTAATGTGATTTTTAAAGAAGCATTTGTTATATCAGTTCTCAAAAATAATTGAAGTAGTTTCAATTCCTGAATGTGATTTAATTAACTGGCAGTTTTTATCTACACTTAAAAAATGATTATATGGGCTTTACCAAACAAATTAAGCTCTCCTGACCAAGACCCAACCTAGTATTCAAAGAATCAAAGGCAAAGACAGAATCAAAGCAACCTTACAAAAATCTCCTTTAATGAGAATGCTTTTGAAAATACATTGTTCAGCTTTGAAGTGAAAAAATGCTGAGCTACGAGGCTCTCCCACTTTCTAAACAGGGATGCATTTTAATTGTTGGACCGCATTTGAACTTTGGAAGTAAAAATGGCAATTTATGTGCCACTTCTAGCAAAGGGAATAGAGGTATTTGGGTTTCTGTACACCATGGCTTCGGGAACTGCCTGGAAGATGGAACCACAAAAGGCCCATTCTTTCCTCTAGGACTATATTTCATTTGTCAGAATGAAAGTAGAATATCAAGTTATTCCTAACACTCAGTAATATTATCCCAGTTCAGCAAAGCAACACTCTGTACCTGACATTAGCAGAGCTGACAAGAACAGAGTTGCTGGTGATATCTTCGCCTAGTCAAATGACAGTCTCTGACTGCAAAGAACATTGGGTGGGGCTCTGTTAAACTATCCAAGGAAGATTTTTTATCTGTACAGAGATCCTCTTTAATATCATACTAAAAGGTTTTTGAAGTAAAGAATATCCTGCAATTGGCTTATTCCTGGGAGGAATCTAAAATATCTGTTTATCTACTGGGTTGGCTGAGTAGGAGTGATGTGATTATGGCAAGTGTGTACATTTCTGGCATAAATATTTACTTGCCTCTACTTGTCAACAGCTGAGTAGTTTCTCTGTCCTCCCACTTGCAGTCATATGATACTCAGTGAGGATCACCTCCATTGGAGGCTGCGAGTGTTTATCTTCTAAGTGCTAATATTAAAATGCAGCTCTTGACTCAGGCACCAGCAAGCCAGGGGGGTTTTGAGCATCGTCTCTCCTCTTGTGGAGTCTTCTATGGAGCAGTTACCTTCAGAAAGCATAAAACATCAAGTGACTTCTTCTGGCACAAATCACAAATACCTTCTCTGCCAGAAGTGAAAAGGCAAATACATATTTAAAATCCAAATCAAGAATATCTCTTGATTCAGAAAATTCTGTATTCCCCTTTTAACTTTTTTTTTAAATTTTTTTAAAGAGAGAGAGAGAGAAGAGAGAGAGAGAGAGAGAGAGAGAGAGAGAGAGAGAGAGAATTTTTTTAATATTTATTTTTCAGTTTTCGGTGGACACAACATCTCTATTTTATTTTTTTATGTGGTGCTGAGGATCGAACCCAGCACCCTGTGCATGCCAAGCATGTTACCACTTGAGCCACATCCCCAGCACCCCCCCTTTAACTTTTAAACATATTCATAAAAATTATTTTGAAATGGTCTACAAAAATGGAGTTCTACAAAAAACACATGAAAAAAATTCTTACTTTAGTTAAGGTACATACTTACACAGAAAAGTATATCATCCAGTAGAATTAGAAATTAAAATATGCAAGTTCTTTGATGGTGGGAGCCATTGTAACCTCAATACCTAGAAAGTAGGAAGTGGTTAATAATTGTTGAATAAATTAATAGATGGATAGAATACTGACAAAAATCAAGGGCTTGTTGGTTGGATAAAAATAATTGTGCTTTGTGGAAAAGATCTAAAAGAATAAAGAAATTTATATCTCTCTTTAAGTGCTGGAGTAGATTTGTCTTCAACGAAAAGAAAGACATTCTGGGAAATTGGCTATTATGGTTGGTATATTATTTAAATATACAATTATGTTCCTCTAATCTCTGTGTCCAATACAGTCATCTCTGTAAAAGGAACTTTAAATGGTGAGGACAACTGATTCTGAAAACAGCAAAACATGCTGGGAAGCAGGAATGGCAAATATACAGAAGCAAACCAGACTGTTTACTTGGCACTTTTGATAATCTGTCAAATCTGTGATCATCATTTCATTGTAAATCATACAGTAAAAATTTGGAAAATCAAGTTTATTCATTTTTTATGTCTCAGAATCCTTTTATGTCTCTAGCATAGTAAAATTAAACTGTTCTTGCAAGTTAGAAAATAATTTACAACAGTGCTGGGACTTTTATATTCTCTTTACACTAATGTAGAAAACCAGTGAGCCAATATTCAATATCTGTTATGTTCCAGCATTATGCTAGACATTTGACAGGACATAAAGAGTGTGCATGTCATGAATACATTCAAATGACAAATTTCTTATAGAGGAAAATACAACACAACAATCATGAAGCATTTACTAAATAACTCAAAACAGAAATGTTTGGGAACAAATATGCTTTGGGAGGATGTCTTGAGAAGATGGAAAGTGACTTTGTGCTCTGTGGAAAAGATCCAAAAGAATAAAGAAAAGGAGCAGACCTGGGCAGCCCAGTGAGGCAGCAAAGGGAGATGCATATGGCAGGAATGAAGTTAGAATTCTGCCCTGTTGAGAACTTGGGGTGGTTCATGAGAGCAGTACATGGTGCCCTAGAATTCTTTTTAGTGCACCCACAAGCTACCATTAGTAGAATATGAGTGAAAGTCATGTTAGACTTGAACAATATTGACTTGTCAGGGGGATAATTTGAGGTATCAGTTTTCTCTTTCCTTATTCCTGTGTCCATTCCCTGGTGCATCACAAGGTATGGGACTGCGATTCACCCAGCACCAGTTCTCTGATGGAGTTGGAGAACAGTGACTCAAAATTCTTGGCTTCTACATTGAAAACCATTGGTACATTCTATATGTACCAATCAGAAAGATCCAAGAGGACAAGCCATCTGGTGAAGCACATCCACTGTCTACCCCTGACCCTGAACCAGAAAAACCCTATGAGCTTGAAGGAAAAGGGAGCAGATTTGGAAGAAAATTAGTACATACAGACTCTTTTTTTCTCTTTGTGTGCTCACCCTGACACTCCCCATACTCATCTCACACCTGCAGATGGGGAAGGATCCAATGGAATTCTTATTTCAATTTTGTTTTCTGATAAAAAAAGGGAATATGCTGCTTGCATCCTGGGCAATTCAGTAAGTGAGCAATCTGCATAGAGAAGTCCATGACACCATCATAATAATAGAGAGTAGGGTATTGTGGACGAGTAACTCACTGGTCCAGTCTGAACTGGAGGAGTTGGCAACTGAGCCAATGTTTTTTCCAGAGAAGAAAGTTGTGGGTTAATAGAGCAGAGATGGCAAAGAGAAGGTAGGTAGGGACATAGTGAGAGTTTCTCAGAATCATTCAATCCTAAATTTCAGGATGGTATAGAAGAGCTTAGAAAAGAGAAAGTAATACCAGGATGACAACCAGAGGGTATGACAACATCCAAGCTAATAAATGAATAAACCCTGGGTGGAGATTGATTCTAACGTCTATGAGATTATGCATTTTAGCAGGTGGTAAAATGTAAGATGTGCCTGAAAAAGAAAAAAAAAACTAGATTAGCTAAAGCTCAAAGACCATCAGACGAGATCAAATCACATCAAAACTGAGAGGCAAATGGCTTCTGAGTAAATTTCCTTACCTGTTTATCCCTTTCCTCCAATTTGGACTAAACTCAGGAAAAAGGAAAGGAATAAAAGCCAAAAGAAGTTTTATCCAGAATGTGTTTGGAATATAAACTAGGATTGTCTGAGAAATTACCATATTTTTACCAAGTTTACCTAGAATAAATTATGATTATGTTTATGTACATGAACAAATGGAGGATCGAAGCCAAGAAATGTGTTCTGATTATAGAAAATAATGTTATGTTTTTGAAATTCAGTCCATGTCCTTGAAATATGAGCCAGAAACATTTATCTTCTGGTTCCCTCAGTCACCAGTGAGTTAATCCTCCCATGTGATTTTCTCCACCCACTCACCTTAAGGGGGACCATGGTTTGGAATGATCTGACCTCAAATGTCAATAGTGCAGCTATTGATAAACTCTGCTGTAGCAAAATTATCTTCATTTTTTGAACTATAAAAATAAACATATTACTTACATTTCTCCTCATAGGTACAAAGACCAGAATTAATTTTTCTGGATTCATCCAAGAATCTGCAGTGTCTGAATGGAATCCTGAAACTTCCAAGGCCTATCAAGCTATACAGCTTTTCCTTTAATCCTTGGAATATTGACAAATTGTCACAACTGTTTTTTCAGCTTTTAAAAAATTATTTTTTTATAGCAGATTTGGGGAGTAACTCTGCCCAAAACACCATTCTGCCTAGATAAGTCCCAAACATCACCACCATGATCATGATGCAAACAAAGCCTGCCACTTATTAAATCATGATCTTGACCTACATTTTCTCATTTAATCATCATAAAAACCCTATGAGGGAGGCTTTACTATGCTGAAAACAAAGATCAGAATTAATCATTAACATTCCATAGTAGGTAAGAAGCAGAGCCATAATCTATCCAATGACAAAGACTCTCTTGTTGATTGACTATTGGGTATTTGGTTTGTATGTAGTTTGTCCCCTAGAGTTCATGCTGAAGGTTTGGTCCTCAGTGGGGTGGTTTTGAAGTAGTGGGACCTTTAAGAGGCAGAGCCTATTGTGAGGTTATTATGTCACTGAAGGAACTGCCCTTGGAAGGAATTAAATGCTGGTCTTAAAGAATGAGTTAGTTTTCTTCTAGTGAATTGTTCAAAAGCAAGTCACCCTTGTAGTTGGTCTCTTCTTCACACAGTTATTTCCCTTTTAGATTTTCTCCACCACGTTGTGACTCAGTCTTCGTCAGAAGCTGAATAGAAGGGGCCATCTGATCTTGGACTTGTAGCCCCCCAGACTGTAAGCTAAACCTGCTGCTTTTCTTTTAAAAGTACCCAACTTCAGATATTTTTGTTATAACATGAAATGGGCTAATATTCTGTACTCCACTACCTCTGCCTACCCTATTCATTAATTATTCACCAATAATGAACATGTTCACCCATTGGCTAAAGATCATTACTGAACTGAATGGGACTACATTGCTCTAAATCATATAATTCTAATTTTGAATCTGGACTGTAGAAATGCCTTGATTTTTGTAGAATCACTAGATTGGAACAAAATTGTATCCTTGGATATCGACACAAACCTAAACTATACCTCTATTTAGACATTTCTTTAAAATTTTAATTTGAAGAGCTCCACCTTTCCCTCTTGTCCCCCATTTACACTTTGCACCAAGACTCCTTTACCCACACCCCTGGCCTGAGCCTGGATTTGTGGTCCTTGTAACAGTTCTGCCTATTCTTTGTTTTACTTTATTTCATTTCATATAAGACTATAGTATCAACATATAAGTTTTCCAATGTTCAAACATGCAAAGACTTTTGATATACTATCACTTCTTATTTGGGTATGTGATATTATATACTTATCAGTCTAGTATTTAATAACTATGAAAATAAGTGGTCTACAAATGACTAATTTATACCCAATTTTAGGTATATTGAATTGGTATCCAACTGATAAGATGGGAAAGAGATTTTGATGTTCTCTCTGTTTCTATTTTTAAATCTATATCTATATAAAAATGAGCAAATTCAACATAGCTATGCAATGTTCAACATAGTACAAGTTTTCATGGCTACAGGTAGTATAATTTAGAGGCCTGAAAGTTGGAATGGTTGGGACTGGCTATGATATGTTCCACACATTAGTTTGTTCTTCAGACAATTCCTCTTCTCTAGTCTACTTCCTGACCTGCATTCTTAAAATTACATATTCTTATTATAAATGCTCTTTGATAATCATTTAAAGCTTTAGTAGTTTAAAAAATGTTTGAATATCACGCATACAAAAAAGTTTTGAAAATACTACTGTATTATGTCTGTATTCCTTTCACTAAGCTTCCCCAAATTACTATATTACTAAATAAATTACATATCTTGATCAAATTTTGTCAGTTTTCCCTAGTGCTCAGTTTCTGGTCCAGAATACAACCCACAACCCTACGCTGCATTCAGTCACCATGTCTCCCTTGTCTCCTTTAACCTGAGATGGTTCCTCAGAATTTATCTTTCATAATCTTAACTCATTTGAAGAGTATTGGCTAGTTGTTTTGTAGAATGTCTCTCACATTGAGTTTTTCTGATGTTGCCACATGATTAAATTCATTTATGCATTTTTTGTCATATATAAGATACTATGCCCTTGTCAGCGTAGAATATAGGAGGTACATGGTGCCAATAAGTTGTGTTACAGGTGATGCCAACCTTAAACATTTATAAGACAGCATCTTCTCCACCATAGAGCTTCTAGTCTCCCTTTGTAATTAAAAGGCATTTTGCAGGGAGATATTTAGGACTTTATAAATATCCTATTTCTTATCAAATTGTCCTTCACTCTTTTAAATATCCATTGATGATTCCTGCCCAAATCAAGTATTACTGTGTTGTTCCCAAATGTTGATTATTATTTTATTCCCTTCATTCCTTCTCTGTTTATTAATTGGAATTTATTGTTAAGTTACAACTATTATTCATTCATTTACTTAATTATAAAGTAGACTCATGAATATTTAGGATATTCTGTAGGTTATAATTCATTGTTTTTCATATTGTTGTTCAAACTATTCCATATTTGGGCAGCAGAAATGTTTTCAATCTGGCTTCTGAGTCCTTATAACATGTTATCATCAGTTTTTTGAACACATCCTCATTTTTTGGCCCTATGAGATATTCTTCAGTTTCCTCTTGTACTTTCTTTTCCCCACCCCAGGAATCAGCTATTTCTCCAAAGACTCTTTGTTTCTTTCTTTTTTAACGTTTATTTTTTAGGTGTAGATGGACACAACATAATGCCTTTATTTTTTTATGTGGTGCTGAGAATCGAACCCGGGTCCCGCCCGTGCTAGGCGAGTGCTCTACCGCTGAGCCACAATCCCAGCCCTCTTGGTTTCTTTCATTGAAAAATTGTATTTAGAAAGCAAGATGCAGGTACCATATATGTTTATTGCTATTAAAGTGCTATTGCATCTGTACTCTCAGCAAATAAAGTTAAAAAATAATTGTATGTATGCATATATATACATACAAACATGTCTCTCTCTCTGTGTACACTTGTCTCATGCATTACTCCTACATCTCTGACTCCAGTACTTCAATGTTTGGTGTTCATTCCATCCTTCCTACTTTCTTCATTTATAACTCTTTTCCCCAAGAAACCTGCATCACATTATTCAAAATATATTTACTTATTTGCTTAAACATAGAATACATTTGAAGGTATATTTGGAATTGCATATTTCTTTCCAAAGCAAATTTATTAACTCTCGTGTGATGTTTGTGCAGAGTTCATTTTGCCTTACAGCACTTAGTCAAAGCACTATTTTTTCAGTTACATAGGTTGGTCCTTATTTCCACCAGTTATTCATTTGTAATATAGTTAATTTCCTTGGTTATCATTTATATTCCATTTTGAGTCCCCTCGTATGCATTCTGCTGGATTTTCATTGTTTATTTATTTTGTTGGCATATGAAATATTGCCATTGTTTTAAAAGTTGGACCTACATTTACAAAGGAAAAAAGAAAGGGTATGCTCAAAGAAATGTCATTGCTGCTCCTCCCTGCTACCCCTTGGTAGAAAGCCAATCTCATTAGTCGCCAGGTTATCCTTCCTGTATCTCTTTTGCACAAATCTATACCTGTATGTATTTTTCTATGTCCTTTTCTTTGTTACATCAAAGACATCAGATGATAGACATTCTTTTTCACTTTTCTTTTTCTCACTTAATAATATATCCTAAAAATTATGCCATATCAATTCCATTTACAGCATTTTGCCCAAGCAAGTTTTTTAATGCCCAAACCCTTCCCAGGGGAGCATTCTAACTACAGAATTTACAACCCAAATTTCCAGGTCCTGCTTGCTTATTCCAACTTAAAAGTAATAATTTGGACTTCTCCCCTCTATTCAGTCATCCAAAACAAGATCTGATGCAGATCAGATCTGCCAGGTTCTGTAACAAGGTGGAATCCTTGTGTGCCTAACCCCTTGCTACCCTTTGCTCACTCAGTTCCTTCTAAAGGAGGTGGATAGTGTCCAGATGTCAATTTTCCATCTCATTCAGATAAGACCTATATTTACTTCTTAGTCTGTGGTTAAATTCCCAGGATTCTACTGTTTGCTTCTTCAACAGAAGTTATCTTCTGTTAAGATCTTTATTTATCTTAATTTTTTTTCTTTCATTCTCGTTGAGGTGGCTTTGTTATGTTTCAACTTATTCAGGATGAACTCCGAGTCCCAATGTTACATTTCCTGAACTACAACTCCTACAGTGATACCTCTGGTTGGGGTGGACCTGAGAAACATGTCATTTTGTAGCTTGCACATTATTGCTGATCTGTGGGTTTGGCAGATAGGTGTGAAGTGGTGGTGGGGCTGGCACCCACCATACAATTGTGGAAACTAGTTAGTGGGTCTCTGTAAGGCTATTGCACATGCCCTACCTTCTGGTTCCACGTTCAGCTTTGCCAGCTCCTGGGTTACATGTGTGTGCCTAGCCTGTGGGTAACATCCATGGCACTCCTGCCACCAAGGTCAGAGGTAACAAGAATTCATACAGTTTTCATTTATGCTGGTGGTTTCCAGCATTTTTTGTCCCCTCCTCTGCCCCAATCTTATACATATTAAATGAAGGTATTGATTAAATTATTAGACATAATAGCCTTATATACATTAGTGGCCTTACATGCAGAGATTGGCTAACTATTTTCTACAATTAATTTTGTGTACGTACATATGTATACCCTGCTATTTTTCTGTCTGATTCAGAATGTTTGTACACAGAAGTGGATGCTGCTCTCTAATAAATACCTACAAATGCAGGAATGCCTTTTGAACGAGGTTGTAGGTGGAAGATGGAAGGATTTTGAGGGCATGTTAGAAAATTCCTAAATTTCTGTAAACAAACTATTAGGATAAATCTGGACTTTGAAGATGCCACTGGCAAGGGGTCCAAAGAAAATAAAGAATATGTTATGGAAACTGCAGAGAGAGGTCTTTGTTTTTCAGGGGCAGGAAACTTAGCATATACCCAGTAGCTTGGAAAGTAGAAAATGTGCACAGTGAACTGGGTGATCTACCAGGGAATTTTCAAGCAGTGTTGAAACTGCCACCTGGTTTCTTCTTGCTGCTGAGATAAAATGCAAAGGGAGATAGATAAATAATTGATGGAAAGATGGTTAAGCAAAACAAACAAACAAACAAACAAAAAACCCCTAGAACTTGATGGTTCAAAACGGCAAACAATGCCAGGAAATGGCTTCCAAGCAAAAACTGAATTCCAAGCACTGCCAGGAAAACGTGGCCTAGAGATGAAGCTGAGGTTGTGATGGCAAAATCCTTTCTTTAAACTTTAGAGGGCTGGGGATGTGGCTCAAGCGGTAATGCGCTCGCCTGGCATGCGCGCTGCGCTGGATTTGATCCTCAGCACCACATAAAAATAAAATAAAGATGTTGTGTCCTGTATGATATGTCAAGATCATTGTAATGTTTTGAGCAACTAATAAAAAAATTTTTTAAAAAGATGTTGTGTCCACCGAAAACTGAAAAATAAATATTTAAAAATTCTCTCTCTCTCTCCTCTTTCTCTTTAAAAAAAAAAAAAAAAAACCTTAGAAAGATCAAAGGTAGTGCCTCAGAGAATGTTACTGTCTGAATTTAATCAATAAAGGTTATAGCTTATAGACTATAGGTTAGAAATAATAGGTTAATGAAATACTAATTAGTAAAATAATAGAATTATAAGTATTACCGAATTAGTAATGTTAAGTTACTCCCGTCTGCCATAGTTATAAGATAAAAAGTAACAATACAAAATATAATCACTGTAAGACATAAGATTTAAGTTGCTAACAATGAGATATAGATAAGGTAAGGTGTTACATGTAAGCTCATAGGTCTAACATAGTTACAAATAAATATAGAGATGAATATAGGTTACCAGAACAGTAGTTAAGTATAAAAAATAATTATAGACAAACATAAGTAAGTATAGCATTGGGACTCCATCTTCTTGGTTCCTGTTAGAAACTTGTTACGTAGGCAGTTCTCAAGATGTTATTTTTAAATTGTTTTTGTGTAGACCCATTCAAATGAGCATGTAAACCTATACAAATGAGGATACAGACCCCCATAAATGAGGATGTGGTTTTCTGTTTTTGCTCTGCTAACTGTATTTTCAGCCCCTGTATTCTGTTTGCTTGCAATTTGCAAAATTCCATAGGGAAGTCCCCAGGGTGTGATCTTCTTACCTATTTTTTTCTTTAAATATTTTGGTCACAAACAACTAGGGGCTGCTGTTTTTTCAGAGAGAGAGCCACTTGGTCTCTGACCAAAGCAGTCCCTGGCCAGGTAAAATTGGCAAAATAAAATTCTTTGATTTCTTTCAAATTCGGGCTTAGTGTGTTTTCTGAGCGGCCTCCCCATAACAAGAACTATTCAGTCATTCAAAAAGCCCTTTGAGATTAAAGGTATGCCAATGCCACCCTGGGTTCTAAAGGACAGAAAGTACAAAAGCACAGAGAGGAAGCTGGATCCCCCAAATGTCAGAAAGTAGGCTGATAAAACTACTCACCTGCAAAGATGTGATATCTTTCTTGAAAAGGGAAGATAGTTCAGCAGGAAGAACCAAGAGCCTCATTATGGACTGAATGTGTCCCTCTGAATTCATATGTCGAAATCCCAACATTTTTTTTTAAGGTAGTTGTAAATGGACAGAATGCCTTTATTTTATTTGTTTATTTTTAAATGTGGTGCTGAGGATCAAACCCAGTCCCTCACGCATGCTAGGCAAGCGCTATGCCACTGAGCTACAGCCCCAGACCTGGGATCCTAACCTTTAATCTAATTATATTTAGAGATAAGACCTGTAAAGAGTTAATTAAGGTTAAATGAGGTCATAAGGTTAAATGAGCCCTAATTGGATAGGACTTCCACCTTTAAAGATAGGAAGAGACACTAGATATCTCTCCATCTCAGCTCCCCTGCTCTGTGCACATGTGGAGGCTCAGCCATGTGAGCATGGAGAGAAATGCCATCTGCAAGCCAAAGAGGCCTCCCTGCTGATGCCTTGATCTTAGACTTCTGGCCTTCAGAATTATAAGAAAAAAAATCGGTTTTGTAAGCCATCCATTCTGTGGTATATTGTTACAGCAACCTAAAAATTTAATACCAGGCCAGAAGGCAGAGCCAAAAGCCTTGGAGCACTATTGCAAAGCCTTGAGACCTAATCAAGGAATTTCCAATATATGCTCAGCTAGATTTCAGAAATGCTATGAACCAAAGACATCTTTATGTCCCCCCACCCCCATTTTACTTCCCCATTTTCTAAACAGAAATATTTGCACTGATTATGCTATGTCTGTTCCACGATTATATGTTGATGTATGAAAAGCAGGTAACTTGGGTCTTGAATTTCACATGTTGGGAGAAACTACATTCAAAGATCTGAACTATACCTGAGAAGCCTCAGTGGTACCTGATGTAAATGATGAGATTCTGGACTTTGAGCTGATGCTGTAACAGAATGAGACTTTGGGGGAGCTTTGGAAGCAGTAAGTACATTTTGAATGTGATAAGGATGTGACTTATTGGGGCCCAGAGTGCAGTCTGTAGTAGGCATCCTCTAATTTTTCCCCAATGATTCCTTCCTCCTGGGAGTCAGTTTATATAATCCTTTCCTTTGTAGGCTGGACTCACAGATAAAATGCTAACACATTGAATATAGAAGAAGCAATGGTCTTCATCAGAGATTAAATTAGAGAAAGATGTTGCTTCTATCTTGAGTCTGTTCTCTCAATCACCCTCCAACAGAAACCTTTCCCATGTTGTGGAGCTACCCTGTGGCGGGAAGAGAAGTGATGTCTCTGGCCAACGGCAAATGAGGGTCTGAGACCTGCCAAGAGCTATTTGATTGTGTTTGAAAGTGGATACTCATCTGGTCCAGTCTTGAGATGATTTAAACCCCAGGAAACAACTTCTTTGCAGGCTTATGAAAACTCTTGATCCAGAGAAACCCACCTGAAACTGTACCCAGATTTTTTGGCTTTAGGAGAATGAATGTTTGATGCTTTTAGCCATTAAATTTTGATATAATTTGTTGTGCACTAAAAAATAACTAACACATGTGTTACTACTGCATCTCTGCTTCTTAAAGTACCTCCAATATGCCCTTAAGTTTATCTTTTCATCAAATATATACTTTTTACCCTCCAAGCTTTAGTCTACTCATTTTTTGAATTGGTGTATTATAAATATATCTACATTATTATTTTAATTATTAATTATGTAATAATGTGTGTTATTATACATTAACTAATTCTGCATTATATATATATGAAGGAGAAAACCTTATCTTGTTATTATAGAATATTTTGAGTCTATGCAAAATAACACTAGAAAACAATAGACCCCACATACCCATTGCCCAGCTTTCAACATTCATAGTCAATATTGTTTCCTTTCTGCCTATATCTACTCCTCTTCTACAGATTATTCAGAAGCAAACCCCAGATGTATCATTTCTTCTATAATATCACCTTTTAAAAAACAATTTTAAAATTATGAGTTGACCACAGAAATCACATCCATATTGTGTTTTACTGGTAGAGATAAGAAATTCAGAGTAGTCAAGTGTAGCAATTCAGGTAATATTCTTCTTCTAAAGATAGATTAAACATTACACACACACGCACACACACACACGACAGGAATTTTGAGACAGAGATTAGCAAACTGAAGAGAGAGGGGACACAGTTGAAGGAACTTAGAGGAATCCAGCAAACACAGCAATAGGCTGAGGTCAAAGTCAGATGTGTAACCAATGATGACAACTGCATGGGAAGGCTCAAGTGACCTTCAGGAGCAAGCCCGTCTATCACTGAAGGTTAGATGACACCCAATAATATTTTGCAAAACTCCCTGCAAGACCCCAAGTCCTTCAGGAAACTGTGGTGGTAGTAAGGAGTTTGGATGTGTGAAGTACAGTGAAATGGTGCAGAAAAATGGCCTGACAGACAGGAAGTGAAAGGCTGAGGAGAACTTGAGAATCTGATGGAGAAAGAGTTAGAAGCCAGAAGTGATCAGGAAGAATGTAGTGACATCGTCCCCACCAACCAAGTCCAACAGGAATCAGGGGAGCAATCAGGAAACATGCTGTTTCCAAAAAATATCTGAGGAGTCAAGAGTCAAGAAACTTTTTGCTTAAATACTAAAGGACTAAATGATTAATACCAAATGACTCTAGGAATCTAGAGTATGTGTGATCACACACCCAGATGCATAGATTCATATACAGGGACATTTGCTTTGATTTGCATATGGTTTATGTATGTGTCCCTAATGATCATGAGTTGAAAGCTTGGTCTCTAGTATGGCAATCTTAAGAGGTTGTGGGATCTTTAAGAGATGAGAACTAGTGTGAAGTCATTAGGTCCTTGAGGGGGTTAACCCTCAAAAGGGATTAATGTAGTTCTATAGGACCTCAGCCTTTTTCTGACTTCTTGTATTGCCCTGTGATCTCTCCTTCTCACTCACACTCCTGCTATTATGATGCCATCCACCATGAGGTCTTCACCAGAGTAGAGCTGATGTTGACACCATGCCTTTGAACCTCCAAAATTGTGGGCTAAATAAACCTTTTTTCTTTAGATAGCATCTAGCCTCAGGTACTTAATCATAATATCAGGAAACAAATTAATACACACTTTCTATTCATGAAATCAGGAGCAATATTACTACTGATGCCTGTTAAAATATCTATAAGTTTGTCATGAGTTTTGTAAAGGAAAGGAGGAAAGAATAAATTTTCCCATCTGGTTTTGCTGTATTAGTTAACTCTCACATATGATGGTGCCCAAAATATAATTGGTCCAGTTTGAGTGTATCTGCAAAATACAGATATGACTATTTATTCACAAATTGCTCCTTGAGGATAGTTAAAGGTAAAGTAATGCAACAAAAATATTATATTGATTGTCATGAAAAGAGATAGCTTTTAATCTCAGTCTGCAGATTCTGGTAGTTTTGATTTAAATAAGGATTACATTAAAGTAATATCACTTTATCAGTTGTATAAATCCTGTCACAAATCAGATCCAATTTATTATGACTTGAAATATGAAAAAAGAAAATGAGAGGAATTTTGGTACCTTTATTTCAAATAATCAAATTTGTAAAGGACAGTGAGAATTTTATAAAATAATTCTTTATCCTGATCTTAGACGCCTAGGTTTTTGGTAGTAGTTTAAGATTCACAACTGTACCTTAAACACATAAAACTGGGAATTTTCATCCTCATCATCTAACTCACTGTACTGGAGAAATATTTTTTTGTTGTTGTTGAATTTTATTGTCAAATACAGAGGAATAATATTACAGAACAATTTCCTTTCTATTGCCTACAGCAATGATAAACCAAAAAATGTGTACAAGTAGAAATAAAGTATGATGTCAATCAAAAAACAATCAATCTTGTTATAAACAGAGTTCTTTTTTCTTTATAATAAAAAAATCTTCCTGGTTTAAGTATTGACCTGGTCTTGATTTCCAAAAGGATGATGGTTTTACTGGATATAGTCAAAGGACAGTCAATATGTCATTTCTTTCTCATGGTTAGCCATTGGAAATTTAAAAGTTATAAATTATCAACTCCAGCTACCCATTATATTTCTGAGTTTATCAGAAGCATATCAATATTGGTGCAAGACAAACATTATTTTGATGCAAAGCTGTGTATAAATCTCCATGAACACTTGGATATAGCCACAAACGTGTGTGTGTATGCACATATGTATGAATGTGTGTGTACAAAGGGAGAGGGAGGAGGGAAAGAGAGGCAGGTGACAAGGAGTAAAGAACAGAAATGATGAATTCTAGATAGGGAAGAGGGGAGGGAGGGAAAGGGAGGAGGCAGGGGATTAGCAAGGATGGTGGAATGTGATAAACATCATTAGCCAAAGTACATATATGAAGACACGAACTGGGTGTCAACCTACTTTATATACAGAGATATGAAAACTTGTGGTATATATATGTAATAAGAATTATAATGCAAAAAAAAAAACAAGTACATGTATAAAAACATGAATTGGCGTGAACATACTTTATACAAAGATATGAAAAATTGTGCTCTATATGTGTAGTAAGAATTGTAATACATTCTACTGTCATGGATTTAAAAAAAAATTAATAAAAAAAAAAAGAACAGAAATGATCATACCGCTCCTGTTCCCCTCTCTGAGCATTGAATCACCTTCCTCTGGCTCATCTTGCCAGGCATTTCCTCTCCCCGTCCTTGTCCAATTTCTCCCTGACATTTAAGATCCTTTCTGAGTCTTCATTCATAAGCTGCTATATATATTCATTACTGTGCAGTTCTTTGCATTATCCTTTTTCCTTATGCCCCTCTACTATACAATTTAATACACCACAAGACTTAGCATTTAACTACACACTTTTAGTACTCCCTGACTGTTCTGTGTCACTTTTTTCTGGCTGACTAAATGACTCAAGGGTAAGGATTCTTAAATTATCATTATGCGTGACCACATCTTCTGTTGCTACGCTGTATCATGGATACTAAATAAATGAGTAATGATAGATTGAAATGACAAAGTTTCCACTTAGGTTGTCAATTTGAGTAAGAAATTATAATTGCTTCTGAAAATCAGGGCCTAAATTTTTTTAGAATACTTCCAAGCTTTCCAGACACTCATGTCCTCTCTTTGAAATATAATATAGCTTACTAAGCTATATTACTAATGCCACACTGTCTTTGAATCCCAGCTCTCCAAAATCCTAGTCATGTAATCTTGAGCAAGTAATATAAAACTCTCTTCCTAGATTTATTATCTATAAAATAGGGATAATTATAGCATCTCCTAGATTACTGTGATAATTAAGTGAATTAGTTCATGAATAGCATATCCAATGCCCAGTACATAGAAATAACACTACGTATGATGACTATTCTGCTATGGCTAAATGAAAATCATAGTTTAGATTTCTAAATTGGTGATTTGCACAAAAATTAGTTTGGAAAAACCAAAAGTTGTTTTAAGCTCAGTTTCTAAATAATCAATTGGAGATGAGTGGGGAGGCAAGGTCTGAATTAATATACAGGGGCTTTATTCCAAACACAAGGCAAGAATTATCAAGACTAGCCTGTGCCAAAAGCCTAAAATGTAATATCTTTCCCCAGTCCTTGACATTTTTTAGATCCATGACCCAAGACAGTATAGATCAGATTGATAAGGCAAAGTTGATTTTAAGAGCAATTCCCACTAATATAATAACTGGGTGTTCTGGAGTTATATTAGCAACAGCCTAAGAAAATATAATGTTAGACTGGAAGAAATGATGTTTATCTTGGAGATATATATATATATATATATATATATTATGTATGCATATAATATAGTAATTATAATATTATATATAATTATGTGAGATATATTCATAAGCTGCTGAATTTATGAAGTGTGATATGTATATACACATATTGTATATATATGTATGTATGTGTATATATATATACATATAAGATATTACATTTTAGGCTTTTAGCACAGGTTAGTCTTGATGATTCTTGTTTGAAATATATATATATGTATATATACATATATATAATTTGAAATCTGAGATAAATGAATTATCCAATTATTATTATAATTATTATCCACTTATTATCCAATTATTCCAAATAACTGTGTGACTTAGAATGCTTTTCTCTTGAGACCTCTGCCTGTGTGTTCTCATATGTCAGTTCAATAACTAAATTAATTTTCTTTGTAGAAATAAAGCAAGCAATAATAAAGATAGTGACTGTAATCAAAATAACATTCTTTAAACTCCAGTTCATTGTTGGAAATCCCACCTTCTAATGAAATACTTGCAGATGCATAAGGTAATGGATTCATTTATTTATTTAGAACCTTAGGAATCAGGCAGGCCTCCCTTTGAATTTGAATTCTGCTTTTCTGTGAAGTCATTTAACCTCTCTGAACCTCAATTTCCTCATTTATGAAATAGGAACAATAAAATTTCCTGAAGGTCTCAAGGAAAATATTATATAGTATTTAATTCCTCTACCCCTCCCTTGTCACTTCTCTTTCCCCCTTGCAACTAATCTAATTGGTTAGAAAAACAGGTCACCTATTGGCTCATTTTTAAGAGCAACAAGTCATTTTGCACAAGAAAAAAAAAAGCGTACCTGAGTATGTCTGTCTCTGCCATGTTGCCTCTAAACATCTGGATGGGAAACAGTCATGGACATTTCACCAGGGAGAATATAAAGACTCTTACATTCCAGTTTTTTAAATTAGGGTGCTGAATTGAGGATCAGAGCAGAAAAATAGCTCAGGTTGGAGGTACCACATCATCTATTTTTCATGTTCTGTATGCATCTGTCCACCTCTTAAGAGTCTTAATAAGATGTGAGGTGTATAAGTTATAAATCAGTCCCTTAGCTCTATCATAGTCTAATAATAAATCTCAGTAAACTCCTAAAATATATTTCACAAAGTTTTTGTAAAAAAAATATATATTTGAAGGACTTCACAAAGTGTCTGACACATAGGAAACTAAGCAAATAATATATGTTTTTCTTTTATTTTTAAAATTAGAAAATGAAGATTCAAAATATTATTTATCAGTTAATGATAGAATAAAACTCAAATTTGAAACAGCCATTTCTTCTTGTGCTTTCATTTCCCTTCAGTCTTTTGTGCCTTCTGGTCTTGGGTAGACTCCCACACAATGTCCCTCCTTCAAGCATTTCCAGACCCAGTTCTGCTCCCCGCCTCTGACTGTGACCCTTCCTGGTTTACCAGATTGCTTTCTTCCTTGTGCCCTTCAGTTGTGAGGTTGCTCAAGGCTTTCTCCTCTCCTTGCAGTTGCAACCACACTGAATACCACCACTGAATTTTAACCCCTTAGAATGAGTTCCCAGAAATGTATCTTCATTCTGAGTTCTGTCTTCCATGCTGAATTTTAATCCTACCTTTATATGTATTTCCCAACAGATGTTTTACTGGTACCTTTAGTCAAAATGATAGAGTAATTGCTTACTCATCTTCTACCCCCACTCTTTTCCCCCATTACACACATCCTCTGACATTTCCAATTTTAGTAAAGGACTCATTTTGCTTTTTCCTCTAGACCCAATCCTTCAGTCTCTTCCCTCCCTCCCTCCAGGCTCCAACGCATGTATGATTTATTTCATTCTAAAGTTGGGTCGAGCATTATGGTAACCACTAATCACATGCATCTAGTGAGTACTTGAAATGTGGGTAGTCTAGATGGAGATCTGTAAGTGCACGGTGCAATCAAGTTTTGAACACTAAAATAAACAAGCATATATAATAGCTCATGAATGCCTTTTACATTAATGCATTAGTCAGCTTTTTTTGTCACTGTGACAAAATGCCTGAGACAAAAAAACTTAAGGAAAGATTTATTTTGGCTCATGGTTTTAGTGGTTTTACTTCTTGATTGGCTGGATCCATTGTTTCTGGGCCTGTGATAAGACTTACATCATGGTGCAAGGGGATTATAGAACAAAGCTGCTCACCTCATGGTGTATGAGAGCGAGAAAGCGAGAGAGAGAGAGAGAGAGAGAGAGAGAGAGAAAAGAAGAAGAGGAGAGAGAGAGAGAGCGGGAGAGAGAGAATGGTCCAGGGATAAATATATCCTTCAAAGGTAGGACTCAGTGACCCCTCTTCCAGCTAGGCTCCACTTCCTAAAGGTCCTACCACCTTCCAGTGGCACCACCAGCAGGGACAAGCCTTCAACACATGAACCTTTGGGAAACATTCCAGATCCAAACTATAACGATTGATTACATGTGAAAATGATGATTTTTTGGATATATTGAGTTAAATAAAATATATTGTTATTTTCTCCTATTTCTTTTTTGTCTTATTTTCATGTGACCACAAGAAAATTTATATTACATGTATGTATCATTTTATATTCTTATTGAACAGCCTTGTTCTACTATATCATTCTCATCTTCTCAACATTTCTTAATTCTCTTCCATTACAGTCTTACAGTCATCATCTAGTTGAAACTTCTTACAATGCATCCTATGAGATTTCCCTGCCTATACATTCTTCCTACTCCAATATCCCTCATCCATGTTGCACTCTGCCTCCAAAACAATCCTACTAATGAGAACTTCAAGTCAAACACTCACTACTCAAAAAAAAGATTACTTGTCTCTGTCCCTCCAATAATATCCAAATTGTTACAGTCCCAAGCTCTTTGCTACTTCACATGTTGTCTCTGATAATTCAGGATGCAAGAAAATGCAAAGCAAGACGAAGCTCTGTTTAGCTGGAAGAATCTTACATTTTCTGTTTGTGTGTGTGTGCGCGTGTGTGTGTGTGTGCTTGTGGGTGTGTGTGTGTGTGTGTGCACACTGAGGGTGTCACATTGCATCTCCCAATGATTGATTTGATCAAGTCTGGTTCAGAGAAAGATGTCCTTTACAAAAATTTTATAACTGAAATTAAATAACTTCTTTCATGAATTTCCAAAGCTACCAAACTGTCGACAAAAACAAGCAATGTAAAGAACAAACAGGGTAGGAGGAGAGGTTCCTGATGCTACCGAAGGGGCTGAACTCCTTCATTAAGATGCCAAGATTGATAACATTGTGTCTTAAAGATACCTACATTTTACTTATCATGGAGAGCAGTGTCTGAGAAGAGCAAGACGTCACCAGACTTTTCTGAAACAATTCATTGGAGCAAATGGAAATACCAGGAAACAAAACTTCATGCATATATCTGGCCATTCCATACCATATTCTAAATGTCAAATGATGGGTGGAGCAGACATAAAGGTTTTATTCTTCCAAACTACAACTGAATAATGTTTTAGTATTAGGTCTTTCAAAATAGTCTCCTCAGTTTGATATTCAAGATAAAACACTACTATTACTTTTTTCAACATAAACCCTGCATACCAGCTACTCTTATCTAAATTTTTAAGTATTTTTACTTGTTCTTTTTAGATATATATGACAGCAGAGTATAACTTATCCTAATTAGGATTTCATTCTTGCGATTGTACATGATGGGGAGATTCCCTGGTCGTGTATTCAGATATGAACACAGGAAAGTTATGTCTGATTCATTCTACTGCTTTTCCTGTTCCCTTCCCCTCCCCCTTCCCTTCATTATCCTTTGTCTAATCCAGTGAACTCCTATTCTTCCCTCCCTGCTTCCTTATCATGTGTCAGCATCCACATATCAGAGGAACATTGGGCTTTTGTTTTTTTAGGATTGGCTACTGCTCATTCTGTAACCATTCAGAATAGTCCCATGTTTTCCCCCAGGCCATCTCCTTGTTTGGTGTGCCATTTAATCATAGAATCCTAGAGCTGGAAGGGATGCTGGAGATTGTCTACCCTATTTTGTAAATGAGGATCTTGAGGTCTTGGAGCTCATGAAGTGAATCTCTGTTAGAGACAGAACCCAGATCTGCCATTTTTCTGGTTCTGTGCTTTTTCGATCAAATCATTTTTTTCCTTCTTTTTTTTTAATTTGCATATTGAAATTCCTACTTGTTCACTAAGATTTGAGATAAGTGGAACCTTCTCCATGATGTTCAGCCAGCAGCCACCCATCACTTAGTCTGTTTGCTTGCAATGCTCAATCTGTAACCTGCCAGGTGTTTGTGATTCTTCTTAGATTTAAATGGGTTGAAAATAAAGAAGCTCCCTGATATAGCATATGTCCACTAAAATTCCTTCCACATAGAAAAATCTCTATGAATATGTGTCAAATAAATGATTAAATAGAAGAAAAAGATATAATGATTTGGAGCCTGGATCATTAAATCAATATGAGAAAAATAGATACAAGAAAACATTTAAAAATATCAGCCACGATCCTGTGCCTTCTACTCTCCTTGAATAAAAAGCTTACACATGCATTTCAGGGTGTTTTTTTTTTTAATTGACTTTAAAAAAATAATTTCACCCATCTTCTTTAAATTTTTTCTTTAATGAGAAGAAATTGTTAAATTATAGTAGAGACCAAGCTATCAGGTATTTTAAAATTAAGTTTAGAAATCCATGTACCTCTTTAAAACATAAGGAGTACCAGTTAGCTGAGCTGAGCTGTCTGGAAAGACTTCCAGACACAGAGCCAGTCAAGTTAAATTGAAAAAGAGTTGGCTAGTTTTTGTTAGTGGATGTTTAAATTTAAAATGATCCATCACCCTAATTCTTCTATTCCAGTATTTTATTAAGTAAATGTTTATTATACTAAATTCCATTTTAAACTGGAGGGAAGAGGAGGGAGTGGATTTTTAAAAGCAGGAATTTCATGTATCTGATATATGGGATTAATTTTAAAAGGACAAAACCATCAATATATTTCTATTTTTAAATAAGTTGTTTATATAGTACTCAGAGGAAAAGTAAAACTTAGCCAAATAAAAAGTAGTCCTAAGGAAAATCCCTAAACACACACACACACACACACACACACACACACACACTCACACACACACACACATTTCCTAGCTGAGGGTCTGCTAATGATTTTTAAAATGAGAAGGGGTGAGTAGAAAGAGAGCAAAGGGCAGTAATAGTACTTCCATGCTTTTGACATTGTAAGTCAGACCAAGAATGTTTATCACAGCCAGTGTTTAGTGGTCATCCAGATAAGTAGGTAGCTATACGTTTGACATAATTCAATCTACTTCTATGCTGTGCAACAAAAATGTATTTAATATTTATTATATGTAAGTCTAGTGTGTTGACCAGAAAATATAAGGTGATTAAAGATGATCACAAATAGTTTCTATCCTCAGCTTAACCATAAGTTTCAATCATTGTGGAGACTGTTCATACATCAGTTGATCTGAATATTATGCCTCCCCATTTACAGACTGGTTCTTGGGAGAGGAAGGGCTCTGAATTACCAGGATAAACCATTCATCATTTAACTCCTTTAATTTGTTTCCCTAGAAATTATTGCTCCTAACTTGGCCTAAATCCAAGCATTTACCTGACATCCATCTTAAAGACATTTCAAGAAATGAAACTTTGTGTAGTTCTGGGATCTGAAGGCCTATTCAAACCATATATACATTTCAATAACATTTACTCATGTATTATGTCTTACTGAATTCTATGAAATGTCACTAAATTATTTTCACTGAAACATGAATGGAGAACAATTTTGTTTCTGGAAGGTAAATTGAAATACAAATCAAACTTAAAGGCATCTTGGACCCAGTTTCATTAACACGTTAGCTTCTTCAAAAGCTTAGTAGTCAATAGTGGGAAGCTGAATCTTTTCTACCACCAGTCAGAATGAGCACTCCTTGAGGGGAAGTACTCTGTTTTTTATCTCTGTAAACCTAACGAGGCCTACTATGGTTCCTGGTACCAATTAGGCACTCAGTAATATGTGTTGATGAATTGATTAATTAGCAAAAATGTGGTCTTGCACCACTTAGAAAATTTCTCTTCTTAAAACTTAAATTACCCAGAAAGTTAAACAAAGGTATAGAATGACTCAGTAATGTAGAATTACCCAAGAAAACAAGCAGGTATTTCTCAGGGCCAAACAGGAAATTGTACATTGAGAACATGTCATGGTATGGACCTTAAATGTCCCCAAAAGACCATGATAAAGGCATGGCTTCCAACCAGTGGTGCTATTGGGTGGTGGTCAAAACTTTAAGAGGTGGGGTGTCTAGTTAGAGGAAGTTAGGTCATTGGGAGCATGCCTTGGAAGGGGATGTCAGGTCTGGCCCATCCCTGCCTCTCTTTGCTTTCTGGCCACCATAATGTAAACAGGCCTCCTCTGCTATGTGCTCCTGCCATGCTGTACTGTGCTGCCACAGACCCAAAGTAAAAAAGGCCTACTGACCTCTGAAACCATGACCCAAAATAAGTCTTTTCTCCTTGTAAGTTGATTATTTCAGGTATTTGTCAAAGCAACAAAACCTGGCTAACACAGGAGGGTATCTGGAGGAGGAGAGCAGTTGATCCTAGGGCTCACTCCACTAGACCTTCCACTGATATCCTAGAGGGTGAGCCAGCTGTGGATACTTCCCCAGAGGTGTTTCCTGTATCAACACTTCACCAAAAGCTGTAACCAATAACCTGATATACTAGAAATCTGTCCAGAATACCGAATAGAGCTATCCAATTCCAAAGAGTCAACAGGATTTATTGCCAAAGATTCCTTTGCAAAAGTGAGAGGACATATCATTCTCATATTTTGCCCTCCTTGGTGAGGGATTTAAATAAACACACAGTTTCATTCCTGGACTCACTGGCTGGGGATTCTTTGAAACTTCAGTTACAGATCACTCAGAACAGCATGACCTCCAGGAAAGCTCAGGCTTGGAACTCTTTGAGGAGGGTAATCACAGATTAATGTTTTTCCCTATTTAAAGCTGATTTAAAACTAAAAATAACTGCAACAGCCTGGACTTATCTTAGAGGGGGAGCAAGACTGGCAAAGGGGCAGGAATTGTACTGCTAGAGAATATCCACAATACATTCTGCAGGGTTTCAGTTCTGAATATGTTACTCAGGGAATATGCAGTACCATTTGTGACATGTGCAATGTGGCTTGCTTTATCGAGAAACTGTGTGATTAACTTTTCTGGGAACACAAACAAATACATTATGTTCAAATACTCATATTTTGTATTTAATATTTTTTCAGGATTTTGAGCACTTAAAAGATCATCAATTTATGTGCTGAGAAGTCCCATTTGTTATTTTCATTTTGTGGAGAACATACAGGAATTTAATTGACTTTACCAAGGTCATCAGCAATGATGAGAAACCTGAGAGCAAATCCTTTCTGCTCCCAAATATTTGAAAGTTGGCTCATATAATGAAAAAAAAAGTATGATGAAAGAGTACTTCTGGGAATGAAACAGAGAAACACTGTCTCTCAATGCCTAGAGGTCTATGCTAGTTCCAAAGATAAAGCTTTTATGTTAGATACAGAGCTCATAGTCATCTGCCTTTAACTGGACATTTTCCTTATTGTATTGTGAACTTGGAAAAATAAAAAGAATAAGCATAAAAGTACAGTTTTATAAAATTTACCCTTATCTATGAGTCTAATGTTCAATGACAGTTTTGTGGTTTGTACATGTATTTAAATCACTTAGAGTTTAAGTTAGGTATTCACTGAAGGTAGAAGGCACCTCCTACATTGTAATATTTATTGAGCCAATATTATTGAAAGCTTGTTAGGCACTAGTCTCACCTTCTCATTTAGTTCTTATAAAACACTATATAGGGGAGATGCTATTTATGTTGTGCCCATTTTGCAGGTGAGGGAAATGACTAAAAATTTCAATCATTTTCCCAAGGTCACAGAAACATTGAGGGTTGGAGGCCAAATGCAAACAGGCTGAGTTTCATCCAAAGCAAACAAGAAAGTATCAAACCAACCTCATGTCCCTTTCAAGGGCCACTTTTTAGCATATAAAACCTCCTTTCCAGGTAGTGTCTTAAAAATGACAAAAATAATTGACAAAAACTTCAACAAAATGTTAATTCAATTTGGTATTAAAAACCCTGCTGTTATTTCTACCTTATTCCTATAATGTTCTCTATTGGTTTGATTCCTGGTACTAGTCTAAAGATAGGGAAGCATTTATGGCAAATTGATTTCAAATCCTCACTTTGCCTCATGTGGGTCATGTGACCTTGGGCACCTTATCTAATTTCTTCAAGATTCTTTCATATTGGTATTCAGTAAATGGTTCCTAAATTTCTAGCTATAAACGTTTTGTTAGAAAGTAAAAGGAGATTTGGAGGTTAATTCAAACTTCTCAATTTACAAATGATAAGAGTGAGACCCAGAGAAATAAGCGATTTTTAAAAGTCTGCCTTTTACAAGCTCCAGGTGGAACCAATAATAAACCATAAGGAACCCAGGTCGTCCCGGAGTCCCAGGCATGTGCTCTGTCACTGCCAAGCTACCTCATACTGATTAAAATATGACTGATAATCTCTGCCACCGGCGTTCTTCCTCGGGCAGCTACTGTGTGATTATTTCTGTGTATAAGCAGATTACAGCATGGGGCAAAGAGATGGGGGTTAAGCCAAGCTAATGTGGGCAGAGTCCCTCCTTGCCATCTGTGTTGTCTCCCACTTGCCAACTTGAATCCATAATGTTTTAGATGAGCTCTGGAAGCTACACAAATATCACTTTGGTTCTTTCTTTGTCTTCTGATGCTTTACTGCATGACTTAAAAGAGTCCTCAGGCTTCATAGATCTCCCTTCTGTGAGCATCTCCATGGAGCATCTCCATGGAGTTTCCCTGGGGAGAATCTGCCTGTAATTACTGCAGCCAGCCGACTCCTTAAATGCATTGAGATCTCTGTGTCAAAGCCAAAAACTTTCTCTCTCTCTCTCTCTCTCTCTCTCATATGTTCAAAATTTAATCATTAACATGAATAAATATATAGATGGCTTGCTGAGTCAACTTAGAGATGACATAAAGATGGGAGCACAATGAATATGATAATAGGGAAATCAAGTTATAAAGAGCCTGGAATAAAGGAGTGAGTGGAATATAATGAAATTATAGAAGGGGAATTTTAAATTCTTGGAGTTGGGTGCAAAAGAAAAACTTCACAGGAATAAGATGGGAATATTTGACATAACTCTGGCATGAGTAAAAATGCTTGAGGGCTTAGACTGACCATGAAGTTTTATGTGAGTCAACTGTAATGTGAATGCCAGAAAGATCATTTCATCTTGGGCAGACTTACAACGTGTGGTTTTTAGAACAAAAGAAGTGACAATTTTCCATTCATGTTAGCCAGAATACATATGGACTTTTATTTTCCTTTCTAGATACCAAGGTCACAGTCATTCTGATGAGTAACCAGAATTTTTGATAAGAATAAGAGATAGCTCAAAACATATGACAATGTAAAGGATGGTTGAAGGAACTGGAAGCATTTGTCTGGAGGGAGGCATGGTAACTGTCAAGAATTGCAAGCTCACATGTCAGTCTGCTGCAGTTTCATGGATGCTGACATAAGACACATGGATGCTGGGTCAGAGACAAAAGATGGTTTGTTACTCACAGAAACCACAGATTCAGCAGTTTCTTAAGCCCTAATTCTCATAGGACAACTCAAAAAGGGCAAGATGACACTTGTATACCCTGCGGGTTGCTTTACAGGAGAGGAACTTTAGGCTTAGGAGATCCTAGTCTGTTATAATATGCTGTAAACAAATCTGCTGAACCGTTTTCCTAGGAGAAGGGAGATATTACTGCTAAACACACCTCTTTCAAAAGAACAAAATGTTGTCACTGCTTTTGCTAAAAAGACATACAGAAATGGGAGAGATCCACAGATAATCCAATAATAACTACATTTTGAGAGTTGTCAGGTTCAAGAGCATAGAAATCTTTGTTAGTCCAGATGACAACATGAGAACCAACTGGTAAGAACTGCAGAAAGACAAATTTCTGACCCAGACAAGGAATTATTGTGTGTGTGTGTGTGTGTGTGTGTGTAGTATGTGTGTCTATATATTATATAGACACACAAGCTCAAAATGGGATGGAAACCAGGCAGCCTTACGTTATTGACCATTAAGGAAAATACTCATATGCAAGAAGAGTATGAATTTAATAGTAGATTAGCCTTCTACCAGAACAACAATGATCAGAAAATAGAGGCAAAGGAAGAAACAAAGTATAGTAGTCCCATTTTTATCTACAGAGTATATGGTAAGACCCCCAGAGAGACCTACAAACATAAATAGTACTGAATTCTGCATACACTGTTCTTTTCTCTATACATATATGATATGAAATTGTGGTGAAATTTTTTCCTATACATAAAAGTGATGAAATTTAGTTTATAAATTAGGCACAGGAAGAAGTTAACAATAATAACTATTCATAAAGTAGAATAATTATAACAATTTACTGTAATAAAATTATGTGAGTGTGGTTTCTCTGTTCATTTCTGGAATTTTCCACATAATATTTTCAGACTGCAGTTGATCGCAGGTAACTGAAATTGCAGAAAGCAAAACCACAACCAAGAGGGGACTGCTGTATTTAGGAACAAAGGCAGGGACAGAAAAGGATAAAGTGCACTTTCAAACTTGAGATACTTCATCATACTATGTGTCTTCTTTAGCTCTGTCTGTGTCCCAAGAGGATCCAGGCACCTCTTTGATGAACTACGGATAGGATGGTATCCAGCCTTTATAAACAAATTATAATCTCCCTTCTTGTGCTGAAAGCTAAGAAAGACAGTTCAAAATTCTGTTTGGAAATAAAGAAACTTTGAAGCCTTATCCTAAATCAATTATCCTGTATTTTGAGAATCTTTGCTAAAGAATCCTCTACAATCTAACTGGAAATACTTCTGGCTTCCTACACACTTAAACTGAAGCTTCTTAATATTCCAAAACAAAGTACATCATCCAAGAGGGCTTTTCAGAAATAGTATATGTTCTTGCATGGGCCACCACCACCACCAAAAGAGACTAAGATTATTGTAACTCTTATTAAATTAGCAAATGAATATTTTCACTCATAGCTTCATTAACTGGTCATTCTGTTTGAATTCACCTGCACTGCACCTAGGGAAGATGGTTCAGCTACAACCAGTGAGCAGAGCAGTGACTGTGGTCATGCCATATGACCTGTTTCTCAGTTTCTTTATGTGTAAAGTGAGACAGCTAACATACATGACAGTAGTTTCTTTCCATCTTTTTAAACTCCAAAGAACCCAAGAAAAGTTAATTTCTTCAAAACTTGCATAAGCTTGGAGCTTAGACCTGATAATAGGGCTTAAAAGCGAATAAGGGTGGGAATCTCTTGAAAGATGGCTTACCAGGCATCCCTTTACTCTAAAGCAAAGTGTAGAAGCAATAATCAGGATATTGGGAAAGGCAATGGCGTGGAGGGATCTGGGAGAATCATGTGGCACTTTAGGACAAGACATAAGTATTTACTTAGAGCAGGAAACTGGACCCAAAATTTCTACTCTATACTAAATCCAGAAGGGCAACCTATTCTATAAAAAGAAGCCTTGGAAATGGCCCCAAGCTGACTGAAGTATTGGGCCTTGCTCATTTATCTACAGCAAGCTCCAGACAGGGAGGACTCCATCTTCCAAGAAGATATCTGTCTGCAAACAATTCATTTATCCTTTTCAGAAACAGGAGGTACTAACAAAGCTTAGAGAGCCCTTCTTTTCCATCCCCAAACAAGCATAAATAATCTTTGACATGGGCCAGTTTGATCCTGGATTGTGCATGCACAGATAATGATTTGGGCAGTTTTTCTAGTGATCTTGACTCAACTCTACAATTTTGTAATAAATCAACAAACAAGACACACATCTTAAATAATTTTTTAAAATGACAAACATCTCACATATACTAAATCTCAGATTTCATTCACTGCTTTTGGTTTGGGAATATTTATTATAAATAATTAAGTTTAAATATATTCTATCATATGTTCACTATAAAAATTGGCATCTGTAAACTACAGGATTTTATATAATGCTTTATGGTGGACAAGTAAACTTTTTAATCACACCAAATTTATCAATACTCTTAAATATAAAATCCTCATGTTAGAATATCACAGTGCACAATGAAGCCAATAAAAAAGAAATTTGAATACATATTTTTTTCTGTATACATAAACATCTGAGGTACCTAACTTCTGTCTCCTGAAATTGTTGTTTATTTTGCCTCAGTCTTAACCCTTAAAAATAGCAAAAGAATTCTCCATCTTAGAATGTTTATTAATGTAACAGCAGGAGTCAAGTTAATCTCCTTCACACTCCAAGTTAAACTTTCTTTATTCAGTGTTTAAGATATGTTAAGTGATCTCTTGGAGGGAAAGATGTTGATCTAAAACTTGGGGGTCTCTTGAAGGGCATAAGCCATGGGGGTTGTGATTCAGAGTTCAGACAGATAAGGAGGTTGCCATATTTTTCTGAATCAAAAGGCAGCTCTATTCTAGAGAGTGACCTTGGGAAAGTTTTTTTCATCCTGAGTTGCAGATATACACGATAAATGCCAGCTGCCCTCATTATAAATATCTTGTAAGGTAGGCAAAATGCTGCACTGTAACTCCTGTAGCCAAAAGCCAGGAAAAAGAGGGCTTACGTGACCTTTTGAGAATATGATGTTCACCCCAAGGAGCTGAGAGTAATTATAACAGAGAGTTGGCACTTCCCACAGGGGGGATCAATTTACTTTGAGTAGCCTAAAGCTTTTTATCACTTGTTATGGTATTCTTGGTCTTCACAGGGGAGGAGTGGGGAGACCTAGAAATGGGAGGCTGGACATGGAGCAGTAATCTGAGAAGGAAAAACAAAAATAGAGTGGGCAATAAAGGGAAGAAAGAAAGAAGACCGGGCTTTGGGAGGCCCCCTAGCACTTACTGGCAAGGCCTGGGCTCAAAGGCCTCATAGAGGGCAGATGGCTATTTCAGTCCAAGCCCATTATAGAAGTGGAACCTGGTGTTGTCCAGAAGAAGGGTGCAGAAACTGGAGCGACACACCAGTCTGCTTGTCATTTTCCTGCTCATGAATCTGCAGTGATGACTCTTACACTTTGGCCTAGGACCCTCTGATGTCCAGCCCTAACTTGGTCCTTCTTATATGAGTGCCAGCTACCTCTCCAACTACATACTCCAGGAAGGCTGCCCTCCCAGCCCAGAGCCACACCCACACTGCCTCTTCCTTATTCTCCCTCCTGTCTTCCTTTGCATGTATCTAAAATACCTCCATCTTCTTAGGTTAAGATCTAATTTATTTCATAAATTTTACCAAGCACTTAGACATGCACTATCACACTGAGCCATGTCTTCTCGAATCTTTGCTTCACTATAGTGACCATGCCCACCTCCTGGAGTATTTGTTCACTAGCCCAACTCTGCAGAATTAAACCCTGGGCATGGAAGGCTGGGGTAAAGTCCATTTTCACCAAGCTCCTCAGAAGCAACTGAAGAGTTAGGGCGACCCAAAGTGTTAGGATTTTGACCATTGGTGTTTATATATTTCCATGTTGTTTGATATGATGTGACCGTAAACATGTACAAAGTTTATAATAAAAATTAGTATGCATATGAAGCTCCCCAGATGATTCTGATGATGTGGGTCGTCAGAGGTCCTTATTCATCATTTGAACAATGATTTAATCATATGCCTTCTTTCATTTATTCTCTCTCCAACAAGGTAGGAAGGTATCCAGAGCAAGAACTGACCCTGAACTTTTCCTCTCTCTCCAGTGCTAGCAACACCAGACTTACAGCAAAGTCTCCCTAAATTATTAGATAGATTCTCGAGAAAATTAGAAAAAAATTATAAGGATACACATGGGATATTTAAAGGAAAAAGAAAACTTAAATCATGTATTAGTAAGACAGAAAAACAAGTGGCTTAAAGGATCACAAGGTGAGCACAAATCACTGGCCTTTTGCTTCAGATATTTGGAGGCATCAATAATCTCGGGTTCCCTCTTTTTAATCTGAATTGTTCTTCAGTTACAAATCGTACAGCTAAGGAAATAATTTGAATAGTTGGAAAAAGTTAAGAATCCAAATTCTCACACATTGCTAATGGAAATGTAAAATGGTACTCTGTTTTGCAAAATAGTCTCCACAGTTCCACAAAATGTTAAACAGTTACCATAAGATGCCCCCCGCAATCTACTTTTAGAATTGAAAACACATGTCCACACAAAACCTACACACAAATGTTCTCAGTAGCATGATTCATAGTAGCCAATGGACGACCATGACAACCAATGTATAAACAAAATGTGGTCTGTACAAAAAAAAAAAAAAAAGAAAGAAATAATATTTGGCCATACAAAGCAATGTTATAACATGGATATATTTTGAAAGCATGCTAAGAAGCCAGATACAAAAGACAAGGTTGTCTGATTCCACTCATACGACATATCCAGAATGGGCAAATCCATGAGACAGAAAGTAGGTTAACAATTGCCAGGGGTTAGGGGAGAGAGGTGGGAAGTGACTATTAGTAAGTATAGGGTTCTGGAACTTGATAGAGTGGTCACACAAATCTGTGAATATACTAAAAAATTAACTAAATTAATACTTTTAAAAGCAAAAATTTATGGTATGTAAATTATAATTCAAATAAAACATTTATTAACAACAAAAAAAGAAAAGAATCAAGGAGTAATATGAGTGCAGGGGGAACATGGATATCAGGATACCAAAAAAAAAAAAAAAAGAAAAAGAAACAGAAAAGGAGTTTTGGAGGTGACTTTTTAAAAATATTTTATCTAGAGACAGGGCCAAGGGCTTAGGGCCTTGCTAAGTTGCTGAGGCTGGCTTTGAACTCGAGATCCTCCTGCCTCAGCCATTCAAGCCACTGGGATTACAGGTGTGTACCATGGCACCTGACAAGGGTGGCTTTTTTGGACATAGTTAGCTTATTAAAGTTTTTTTAAATAAAAATATGATAAGTAGCTGAGGAGAAAATTAGAAGGTGGATTATGAATGCAGCCTAATGGGTTTAGTTCAGATACAAAATTTTCTACCAATAAAAATTAGAATGAGAGGTGTTCACATCTCCCTTTTTGTTGCAGTATTTAGAAGAGGTTTTATCCACACGGAATGAGTTGTGGGAGCCATTCATGAAATGGGAGAAGGATGAATTACAGGATGTTTCATGCTCTTCATTCTTTCTTCTTTCTCAGAAAAATGTGAAGTCCTCAGCGTTCAGCACGGCTCTCCACCCATGTGTTAATCTTGGTGAAGTGAGAGGAGACGATGCTGCTTCTTAAAAAGTTTTATTTGGTGGCTATATGCAATCGTAAATGCACATTCCTCTTACAGCTGTAAAAATGTTTTTCTCTAAATAATTAGCTTTTAATTAAGGGAAAAAAACTTGAAGCAGCACTTGCAACCTATTAATTCAATCATCAGTGTAAAGAAAGGAAATTCGTCTTATGTATAGCTTCACATGTTATTAATATGAATAGAGAACATACTTTGGTAAATATTGTTTGAAACTCTATAGCTTATGAATTCAGTTTTATTTGAAAAATAAAGTGCTATCATTCTCACTCATATTTTTCAAGGACAGTACCATCTCTTGGCTTGAGCATCCCGTGGCTTCCCAGGGCTGTACTCTAGAAGGAAACAAATACCCAGCTGGGGTCCTCTCATCAGTGTCTTCCTCCCTCTGCACAGGACCCAGATGCCCATGAAGTAAGAAACTGAGAGGCATGATTACAGCAAGGCAGTCTCTTCCTGGCCCTGTAACCAGGTTCCTAACAGAACCTCTCTAGTTTTCCTCTCTGTTCAGCTCAGTAGGGCTTTATTTCATAGCAGTCTATATCAGTATTGGTGCCCTGGGTTTCACAATTGCATTCAACAATATACATTCATTGAATAAAACACAGATATTTAAACATTCCTATTTTTGGTTATCAATACAAACTTTCATTTCCAATATCTTCAAATAAGACTAACTCAATGGCATGCTTATGAAATAATGAGTGGTGGTCCTAGGATAAGATATTGTTAAAATTTGTTCAGAACATTGACTAAAGGGAATCTTTGCGCAGATATGAAGCACTTCACCTCTTCTTCTTCTCAGGAGAAGATCTTGCTCTGCCCCTGCTAAGCAAGGGCATGGTCAAACTGCCCTTTCTCCAGGCCTTCAAGTCCATCAGCCCAGGTAGAGGTCGGCATGCTCCGATATGGGTCCAGAAGAATCCGGAAGCACCTGACAATTAGGATGCCCAAGAAAATAAACAATAAAATCACAAAAACAAATGTTGTTTTCTGCTCCAGAGACATGCTAGATTCTGATGACACGTTCCCAAGGGGCACTAGGGGCGAGGGGATGGGCTGCCCTCCATCCATTGTCCACAGAAAGCCAAGCACAGGATCTCCTGGTTCCCTTCTCTTCCATCATCAGTCTGCTGAGATCATGGTGGCTGCACTCTGGCGAGGCTGAGGTGTCTTCAGGAAGAAGGAAAAGGAAGGAGAGGGAATAACTATCAAATAGCAACTTCATTTTATATATCCACAGTCATGTTTTTCAGAGAGTATAAATCTGTAAACCAGCTTTCTTTTTCACCAGATATGCTTAATTATGTATAATTATGGGCAAGAATATTTTCCTCTTACATGAAATTACCAGATTGTCCTCAGAATGGCCACCTAAGGTCAGGACGGATGGGCATGGAAGACAACTATAATATCGAAGATGAGAAATGTGAAAATTAATATTGACCTCCGGGTCTTCTGTCAACTTGACACCCAAGCCCTGCCACCCTGCCAAGAATCCCCTAGCTCCCCCCAGTTATATTACTGTCAAATCGTTCTTATAACAGTTCTATTAAGTGAGCACCAGCTATGTGCTAGGACTGTGGCTAAACTCAACATATATTAGCCACTCTACTACAGCCTCCCTGAAAGCAGAGACTTCTGTTTTCAAGTATAATTTCCAAGTATCAGGAAACAGAGGCAAAAAGAAGTGCTTCATATGGAAACTCTCTCAGGGAGCTTTGTGTTCTAGGTTCTGGGCTCTGGCTTCCATTCCACTGCTACATGAGTTTGGGACCTTGGAGAGGTCACAAAGCTGTAAACATTTAGAAATGCCTCATATCTCATGGTGCTATGATATAAATGAATGACCATGGAAACCCTTTGAAAGGTGTACAAAGAAGAAGAAAAAAGACAACAAAGTCTCCCCTGCACTAAGGCAGCCCTAAGGAATCCACAATGCTTCTCCTTTGCTTTCTGCTGCCTGAGCCAAGGGAGGAGGCATCTCAGACTCCCAAACCATCAAGTTACTGCTGCTTTTACTTTCTTCTTCAAAAACAAAGACCAAGTTCAATACTTGACCCTGGGAAGCACCTAGAGAACTGAGCTGGGGAAAAGGATTTAATCGACTGAATATTATTAAAAGGACAGTTTTCTTGGCAGTGGCTTCCTGCATTTAAGTCCATCTGGTAGAAAGAGAGAGAAGGAAAAACTGGAGAAAAAAAAATGAGGCACTTGGATATTACTAGGTTTTGCATTTTTTGTTTTGTTTTTGTTTGTTTTGTGTTACTGGGGATTGGACCTGGGACGACACTACCACTGAGCCACATCCCCAGCTTTTTTTTTTTTTTTTACTTTTTCTGTTGAAGTGGGGTCTTGCCATATTGCTTAGAGCCTTGCTAAGTTGCCGAAGTGGACCTCAAAACTTGCAATTTTCCTGCCTCAGCCTCCCTAGTCTCTGGAATTACAAGTATGTGCCTGACTTCCTATTTGTTTTTTAAAGGCAAATAAAACAATAAATGAAAGTCATTAAAAGGTACTGAACTAAATAAACTTAAATTCTGTAAGAAAAAAGCATTCATTTTAGACACTATCATATAGAAAGTCACATGGACATAATTATTATGAATTTGTGAGAAAAATTACATAACAGAGTTAACTATAGAAACTAACATGGGTCCGAAGAAATTATGCTCAAAGAAAGTAAGCAACCAAATAAAGAAAGAAATTATGACCTAAAGAATGAAAACATTTCTTCCATCAACTTAGAATCACTGTCCTCCGTACAGCAATAGTAATCACAATTACAGTGTGCATGTAAGTGGACTCTTAAAAGTCTATAGAATCACACTTTAAAAAGCAATTTACCAAAGGGATATCAACCCCTATCTGGGAGAAAGGAGTTGCCAACTAGTGATACTTTTAAGCTTCTTAAGAATGTGGAGGATGGGGCTGGGGTTGTGACTCAGTGGTACAGCGCTTGCCTAACGTGTGAGGCGCTAGGTTCAATCCTCAGCATCATATAAAAATAAATAAAGGTTTAAAAAAATAAATCTTTTTTTTTTAAAAAAAAAGAATGTGGAGGA
Organism: Marmota marmota marmota; assembly: GCF_001458135.2. Classification (NCBI taxonomy): domain Eukaryota; kingdom Metazoa; phylum Chordata; class Mammalia; order Rodentia; family Sciuridae; genus Marmota; species Marmota marmota. The sequence continues at coordinate 84,560,021 of NW_026000026.1, forward strand.
TGTTATAAATGGGGTTTGGTTCAGATTTTCTTGTTTTTAAGCATCCTCCTATCTTTGGGTATTGATTCCCACTGGGCTAGAAAGGAAAGGAGCAGGAAAGGTGGCCAGACCCTCCAATGCAGCTTCCTCAGCATATCAGACCGGGGCCATCTGTAGCCACCAAAAATACTCATGCTGGACTTAATCATTCCAATTATAAGATTCTCCAAAGACTAGCACAAGGGAAAGCCATCTGATAAGGGAGGTGCTCAAGCCTCAGCCATCCCTAACATGTCCCTTCTTGCCTGTTTGTGTCACGTGAAGGTTCACCTCACTTTGACCCTGCTCTCCTTGTTGGTTTACAAGAATCCCATTCTATGTCCATTTTTTTCCTTCATTTCAGAGGAAGTCAGAGACCTTTCCTTTGTCTCTTCTGAACAGAGCTTAGATGGGTATGCATTTCCAGACAGATTTTAAGGGAGAAAAATAAACTACATAATCCAAAAAAGGAAATGCAGGAAAAGCAAAGACCATTAACTATATAAATTTATAATATCAGGATTTGGGGATCTGTGGAATCCAGTGAAAATAGGGAAGAGCTGGACAGAGTTCTAGGGCCCGTGAGAATGACCCCAGCCATGAGCTAGCTGACTCACATTGTAATACCTTGTTCAGTCCCTCCTTCCCACCCCTGGTCTCTGTGATCAGAGCCACCCTGACATCCAGGAGCAGTCTTTCCCAGCCTTCTCCTGCACACAGGACAAAATGTCAAACCCTTTTCTCCTAGATCAACTCTCATACTTTCTGGGCTTAGCCCATAGCTCAGGACCTAGAGTCTATACACCACTTGTTTGGGGGCTACAATGATTGGCAAACAATCCAGAGGCCCCAGCAAATCGCCTAATTGTTCTGATTTGGATCATCTGCCACATCTCCCTCTTCAGGTTTCCTCTAGAACGTTCTGGAAATTACTTTCTTCACAGGAATGCCAACTATCAGGATGATTTAAAAATCAGTTTTAATATGCAGTCTTACCGCCTTTTGCTTATTAAAAGGCAAGAGATGGTGGGAGGATATGGTTCCATGATAAAACACTTACCTAGCATGTGTAACACCCTGATTCAATCCCAGCACCACATTTTAATTAATTAATCAATTAATTTCAAGAGGTGAAAGTACAGCTAAGCCTTCCTTGCAATCTGACCACATTTTCAGAAGCCTGCTAATAAATACATTCTTTCATCCCTAGCCCCTTCCAGATAAACCAAATTGAGCATTTTGAAAACTCTATAGCACACTGTGAATTGTAAACCTCTCCTCCTTCAGGTATACCACGGTGCTCAAGTTCTCACTAAAATAACTTCTTTTGGTTAAATAATCAAAGCCTCCTATTAAATTGCAGTGTTTTACCAAGGAAAGTGACACATTAACATAATAGCAGGGATTTGTCAGTGAGGACTGTGAAATGTGGTAAGTAGGAGACTGGAGAAAGGAAATATAGTAGATAAAAGGAAGATCTTGTTGGGAATGAGGGGCTGCTAGAAAGGAGAAGGATGGGGGAGACATGGGTACCATGAGCAGGTGGCCCAACAGGAGAGACCTGGAGGAGGATGAAAGATGACAGGTAGAAAGAGAGAAATGACCAGGAGCTGGTTAAAGATGGGTAAAAGGATAAAGAGATCCAGAAACAAATGCCACTTCTTCACAATTTTGCTTAGGACTATTTGAATTCCCTGGAAGAGTCTGCTTGATTTTAAACCTATAATCAGCTAGTGAATAATTTACAAATTTAGAAAGCTCAACAACATGTTCAAGTTAAAGGAAGCATCAGATTAAGATTGAGAAAAAGAAATAAATTTAATCACTTGCCTATCACAATATGAAAACATTCAAAGACACATAAATTTAAAAATGTGTCTCAAAGTAAAATGTTTCTCTTTGATAAAAAAAATGATTCTTAGAGAATGTTCATGATTGTTTTTAGCTAAATAATGAAATCTTTCTTTTATATGAACAGTGAAAATAAATCATTTCAAAAAAGATTTTGACATGACCATCATAAGACTTGCTAATAACAAATGGCAGTTATTTTAAAGTATAAAGAAGGACCACAGTTACTCACGGCAGTATTTTAATCTTGACTGGCTTTGCCCATCACGCAGTGCATCTGTGTCTTCCCTTGGCTGGGTCCATTTGTGTGTGCTCAGGAAATAAAGTCTAATTTTAATACTGGACCAAGAAAACCTAAATTAAAAGATCCCATTTAAAAAATCATAAAACACATCTTCTTTTCACAAGTCAAGCTCTGTGGACTCCACAATACAGACAAAGTGTGAAACACCCTGAATTACTCAGGAATCCCCGTGTAAGCAGTTCATCTTTGCCGTAGCCATTCTCTCTCTTAGCCACTTGCTTTAATTTCAGTAATTTCAGTGTGTTCCTCTTCCTTTGCCTGTACTTTCTACATACTGCATCCTGGTCCATTGTCCAAAGCTCAGATCTTACCACTCCTCCTCCAGAAGACCCATGTGCCCCAGTGTCCATAGCCCAATAACCCCCTGTGCACCTGATGCCCTGATGCATCCAGGACCACTGAGCAGACACACTCTTATGGAGTTTTCTAAGATGTTAATCTATTTTCATAAGTTTAAAAAGGAACAAATGTCAAATCACATATGGTGTCCAGTAAAATGACCAAAGTATTGATGAGAATAAATGTATATGTAATTGACTCTGGGGCACCTAAGGAGAAGGGCTTCATCTTGCCCCTTCCCTGGCTCCATCTCACCTGCTGGTCTTCCAACACCTACAGGCTCCCACCTCATAGTGCTCACTGCCTCCTCCTCTTCCCACTTCTGGGGGGTCCTCCCCCTCCTTCTGAGTTGTCACCAAATATCCGCTCCTTCCTGGGATCTTATGTATCCCCCTCAGAGAGGATGGGGTGCTCCCTGCTCTGCCTCCAGATATTTCCTACACTCGGGCAGCATTGATCAGTGACAAGTCTAGATGAGCTGTCACTTCCTCTTACTAAACAACACCTTCCTCTTACTAAATAACAAGCTCCTTGAAGAACTGCTTGCCATTCTGGGGTCACTGCTTCTTTGAAGATAGGCTGAATCAAATCTCTGCCCCTTAAAATCCAGAGAACTGAACTCAAAATTCAAGGTGCCAGCTAACTGATACAATGACGGGGGTCGGGGGGAAGTAAAAGTCATTCAGTCGAACTGGGATGTCAGACCCAGTATGAGAAAGAGATCTTGTTTCAAAGAATCATAGCTAGCTTGGGTCACAATGGCACTTTAATAGTCACAGCTCTCATGATTTGAAAAGCTATCAGTTATTTGGCTCTTTAAATTTTCCTTGGCTGCAATACAGATGGGTGGGATCCTAAAAATAAAGATCAGCCAGAGATAGGCAGTTACCCTTCTATTGAAGAGGTCAGTCCATTTGTACCCAGTCTGTTCTGTGGTTGGGAGGGGCGGCCGTTTAAAATACACTAAATCCTAAAGTTGTGTGTGGAAGCTATTCATGTCAACACATACCCTGCTCTGGCTCGGATACCTTGGACATTTTATTTCATTAACATCTCATTACATAATTTCACAGAAGGGAAAAGTGCTTTTTATGAAGAAAGTACATCCTAAAGCAATGACTTGCCTCTTTTCTTACTGTTAAAGAGACAGAAACAGAATCAGTTAAGTGCATTTGGCACCTTGTTCTCTCCTTACTTTTGTGGTCATTGACTCAAGGGCTCACCCTCATGGAATGTGTTACAGTGACCACAGCTGCAGTACATGTGCAACCCTGTTGAGCACAGAGTGAGTATTTAATAACCAAGTGCTAATATATGAGTGTTTTCTCTATCATTTTTATGCAAAATGAGATTTATTTCTAATCTCTATTATGCAACCAAGCACAGAAAGGAATGGAGATTTATAAACTGCCCCAAATCATAAAAACCAGTAATAAAAAGAGTGACACCCCCATCTCCTACAAAGGATGCAAGAGGGACCAAGTATTTCTCTTACATGTTTGAATGAGTTAAAAGTTGTCATCCTTCTGCTGTTAATGGCAAGAAGAGTGCAGTTAAGCAATGTTGCCTGTATTTTAAGTACTCCTAAATCACATAATTGCTATACCTAATTTTTAAAACTTTTAGGCCAAAAACTTAATTCCGTGACTTGACATGTTTTTAAAAGTAGGCGTAAAAAACAGCCCATCCATTGAGCAAGAACACTCCTGGGCTTGTCCAGTTTACATTGACAGGACACTTTGTCCTACAAAGACATTCTGTGCACCTTATTTACATTTACCTGGCAGACTAATGAGACTAATCTGTAGACTAACAGGAAGGGCATTGGCTAGCTAGTCAGAACTAAATTTGCAGTGACCAGAAGAGAGAAACTTCCACAAAGTGCTACATTTTTCTAGAACAGTTCTGAAGCTGACTGTTGAAATGGCTACATGGTTTTCCATATAGTAATGCATTCCTGTATGGAATTTTATTTTTAGGATCCCACCCATTACAGGGAGGGTAAATAGAACCACTGGATACTTTTTGAGCTAAAGGAAGCCTTAGCTGCATTCCTGTTTGTAGAACTACTGACTCTCTAGGTACACCTCACTCTCAACCCACTCATCCACCCAGGTGTTCGAACCTCAGGCTACCCCATACATCGCCCCAACAATCGTGAGCCCTCCACAGAAGCCACTGCATCATCTAAGTAATCAAATCACTACATAAGCAAAAGTTATTCCCCTATGATCCTTTGGAAATCCTGCATATTAGCTCAGTGATCAAGAATTTGCATTTCAGGTTACACAAATAAAGATACAAAATGTTTCATATAAATTAAAAAAAATACATGGCCCTGGTGACCAGTCAAGAACTTCAGGTAAAGATTTTCTGGCCCTTTTTAGGGGCTTCATACATTGTAAATCTTCCCGCACCCTCTCCTCCTCCTCCCTTATTTTTGAATCATATAAATATAAGGCAATGTCTACATTCTTTTTATCCAAATAAAACTCCAATACAATCACCCTGATGCTTCCAAATTCACAGAATGGCTAAGGGTGAATGTTATTTAACATGCTCAAATAGTAGACCTAAGGCCACTAGAAAGCCCACAAATAATAATTTTTAAAACATGATGTGTGTTCAGTTACAAATGTCAACAGGCAGTTTGGGAGCTGTTGCCAGCACCTAATACTGCACTGGGAGGGCTGTTCTCTGCTCATCCCTGCAAAGTCAGCCTGCAGACACAGCTGCTTGGGTCTGGGAGTAGACCCTCTCCTTCCTAACTCACTGCTGCTTGTCACCTCTGGGTCAATAGGGGATCTTCCTCTTCAACCGGAGTCCCAACCTCAGCTATGCTTCTTCTCTATCTTCCTCTTTTTCCTAACACCTGCTTGGAGAGTTTTAAAGGAACTGCAGGGCAACACTGCAGTCCAGCTGAGAACATTAGAGAAATACCATAAGGATGGCCAGGCAGTAATGCATACTTTCTAAAGATACTCTTAGCAAACTGGGACTTTTAACTTCAAATAATGAACCCTTCATTTCTACCTGTTTTCTGTTTCTGTCCTTGTGTGTTTCGCAGTGAAAAAGATTGCTTGCAGATACCTCAAAAGGCTAGAGCTACCCACTGCTCATAACCCAGGGACAGTCAGGCTCTCATTAAGAGTTGTTGAGTTGTGATTCTTTTTTAAACAAATCAAAACACCCTTATTGCCTTTTGGAAGGTTGGATGTTTTAAGTAAACAAGGGGGAGAGAAGATCTGTAATGGGCAAACAGCTTTCAAGAATAATTTACTGCAGCTTAGAAAAGAAAAAAAGCCTGTTTTTCTACTTCTTTATCCAGTATCAGTACCATAATAAAGTTAAGCATGCTTTAAAAACAAAGTCATTATTACATTTTACCCCTTTGTGTTAACTTCCCCTAGCAACTATTTAATTAGACTTTAACAGCTACATTTAAATTCAAAACTTGGACCCAAAAGGCAGCTATGCGATTATTGCTCATGCATAAATTGTAAAGTTAGAGAAAAGCATCTAATTAGCTCATCAAAGACGCAGTTATGGTCAAGTACCTGGATCTGGCTGAACAAACACTTGATCCATTTCCTGGTGGAACAGTTACAGGTAGTTAGAAGCCTCTTTAGTTTCCATTCTTCCCGAACAAGCCGTGTTAAAGCATAAGACAGTGGTAGCTGCGAGCAGCTGATGGCACACCCCAGATCCGAAGCTGTTGTTTCAGGCTTAGAAACTTCCCATTAAAACCCCGAGTTAAAGGAGCATCGTCTTTCTGTGTGAGGCATCATTAGCGGCCAATACAGCTGCTTCTTTGAGGCGAGCCATGATTTCAGTTCTGCCTCAGCAACTCTTCAGAGGATTCTGCTTCAGTGAGTAGAGGCAGTATCCTAGCAGTGTGTCTGAAATCATCTTCAAGAAAGCATTAACATTCAAAAGGAGTACGAGGAAAACATCACTGGGCATTCCCATACCTTTTCAAAATCAAAGCCATAAATCTACCAGTGCTCTCTCTTCTCTATTGATTGTTGACACTATTCCTCTTTGGGGATGTCAATTAGCACCTTGCAGCAACCAGCCTCCATATTGATTGTGGTTTATGACCTTCAGGCCAACTCAATTAATGGAAAGACTTCTAGGGAAGGGCATCAACTGAGGATTTGGGAGATGGAGGCTCCTTTTCCTAAAGAAAACTAAAGTGACCTTTCAAAAAAGCAGCATTTTATGGGAAGCAAATAGGAAAGAACAATTTAAAAAGAACCAAATCATATTTTCACCACCTGTTTGCAAATTTGTTAGGCTGCAGTTTGCCAGGTCTGATGTGTCTTTGGTCAGCTAGGGTAATTATGGCCTTGGCAGGTCCCCCACCCCACACAGGCCACCAGGGTCCACTTGGTGAATAATAAAGATAGATTTCTGTTGAATGAGAACAAGTCTCTGTCAACAGACTTGTTCTCATTCACAGACTCAAGCTGCATGGCGCGATACTGAAATTACTTTCCTTGGATATAATGTCTAAATAAATTTGGAAAGTATTTTAGGATAAAATGCTTTAAAAAAAAATAATGCCTCTCTGGAAAGAGTTCCGCATAATTCTTAAGATGGAACATCTTTGTTTTTTGGCAACTCACCACTTTCTTTGTTGAAGTGGAAGCACAGTTAGCAACAACACACCCACCCACCAAATGATGGGGTGCGGTGATATTTAAAGCTACCTCCGTGCCTGTCAGCTATGCTGCCACCTCAGTCCCTATGAGAAAGTGGCCATTACCAAGCAGCACCAGGAGAGGAACAGAGCTGGTCTTCTAAGAGGAAACCCTATCTGAGAACAACAGGCAACAATTCCAAATAGGCTTCAGACCCAAGGAGGCTCTTTTTAAAATCAAATGCTAAGTGGTAGGATCTAACATTAGCATCAACTGCTGACGTCAGAGTCTAACCTCAAGAAAACATGAAGGCTCTTTCCCCATATTTTTTTTTTATTTTTTAACTTAATTTCCTTTCTGATTAGTTTTACTTACCCTAGTTTCACATGCGCCTGCGTGCACACGAACATGCATGAGCACGCGCAGGCGCACACACAAACACACAAACACAAACACACACACCATAACATGATGTGACAAATGAAATCCAACAGAGCACCATGGTTCAATACTAACTGGTTTTCCTTGTGCTTAGAGCCGAGAGATGGTGCTGGTAGCGGGAGCAGCCTGTCTTGGCAATTGCTGTGGAGTGTGGTAAAGGAAAGATTCGGACCCCACCCTCACTTATATACTTATCATTCCATGTGGTCAGAAAGTAATGTATTCAGAAATGTGCCTGCGTGACTGTGGCTCACTCTGCCAGAGAGGCCTCCTCAGATATTGTTTTAGCTTGTGGACTCATAGAGGTGGAAAAGGGAACCCGAGAGGGCCTGGGGCTGTCCTCTAGCTATGACACTGGCTGAAACCATCTCTAATGTTAGTGAGAGGGATGAGTGCTCAGCCTATTTTTAAAACTCTCCAGGGACACAGATTCCATAACCCCCTGTGACAACCTCTGTTTAAACTCACTCCTCCAATGCTTACTTAGACTAAGTGGGTTGGCGCTTTTCTTTTTGTTCTTGCTGCAAAAATTAGTCTTAAACCACCATAAAATTTTGTTGGAATGCTCTTTCCCAGCAAAGAAGCTGAACCAAATAAACCAAAGAACAGTTGATGAAGATCTGGTATTGTGTACTTGGAGTCAAGTTTGGATATTTCTTTTAGAAGATAATTATAATCTAAATTATTGGGCTCAGCCCATCTTTCCCCTTATGCAGCTACATTATATGAATCATCATGAATTCTGAAACAATGAATAAGGATTTATGAAATTCCATTTGAACATTTCATAGGAAATGCATCTTTGGTCTTTAATAATCTTTATAGCTCTTCTGTAAGTTCTTCCCCAAATTTTTTGCTTTCTGGTATAGCTTCCTTCTGGAGCTCAGACTGCTATAGACTCACATGAAAGTGCAATGAAATAGGCTGATTTCATGACATATAAATATGCTACACTTCTGCTTATACATCCTGACTTTAGGTTACTACTGCATGTTAATTTAGTCTTTCTCTTTAACCATACAACATCATGAGTCAATGTTAGTTAGAAATCTACTTTAGGAAATTCCTACATTCTGATTTAAGTCACACATTTGAAGTACTTTCCTTGCAGCACCAGGGATCAAACCCAGAGTCTCGCATATGCTAGGTAAGTGCTCTACCACTGAGCTATATCCCCAACCCACCTTTAATGTTTCTTATTTTATAATTCTTTCTTGGATGTCCTTTGAAGCCCTTTTCTACAAAGACTTAGACAATGAATATGGAAAAAAGGCTACCTAAGCTATCAGGCTTTATGCCAAAAAAAAAAAAAAGTGTTGTCATTGATATGATGATGAAGATGATGATGATGATGATGATGTCTCTTTCTGACTGCCTGATTCTTAAAATAAAATTAAATAAATCCTTGGCATAATCTTCAAAATAGTTTGATTACTAGACTGTAAAAACCTTTTCTACCTTCTTCTGCATAGGTTCTTGCTTTTGCTTATTCAAAAAAATGTTCATTAAATTCACATTCAATGTCATATCTCTCATGTTAGGTATTGCAAAGAATAGACACAATGGGTGCTCACTCCCTGCTGAAGTTTGTTCAGGTTGTTCACTGGACAACACTGGGAAGCTCTCTGGTCAGGGCCCTGAGGAGCACAACTCCTGGAGATGGTTGCTGAGCTTGACAGACTAGCCTCCTCCAGCATATTCCATTTTCCTAACCTTCCCCTTCACACTTGCCCAGCAACTACAGCACCCGGGATTTCTCAAAATTCCCAGTGGCTTCCACTTGCTCAAGCAAAAGAAACCCATTAGTGATTATTTTTCTTGCTCTTTGGCAGCACTGGACATGGCTGACCACTCCCTTGAAGAACACAAGAGTTGATGTGAGTGTTAGGAACTGGTACTTCAACCCATCGGGTTCCTCTTGTTGTTGCTCTCTGTCTTCATAGACTTCCTTTTGCCTTCCAAGGCTCAAGCCAAGGATTGTTCATCAACTACTAGCAAATATGAAATGAGTGTGGGAAAATAGGCAGGCTAGGGCACATGTTCGTGACCTCACCACAAGAAAAGAAGTAGAAGCCAGTTTAGGTGTCTTGTTTTTACTTTTCTATCTCCTTGGTTAAAAAAAAAAGAAAGAAAAGAAAATCAACACACCATGTAATACAAACCTGTTTTAAAATATCAAGAATATTCAATTTCTAATATCCCACTGATTTATCCAGTTTGAAGGGTAAGTTTATTCATCCATATCTATCTTCACAAGTCAATAAACATTTGAAGTACAAAGAAACACTGGAAAAAATTTAATAATATTTAAACCAAGCTTACAAATTGGGATCTATATTTAAGCATTATTAAAAGCAAACAGGTTAAAGTCCAATTGGCAGCCTCTTGATTTGATCTTTTCTTGAACACAATTCTGCACATCTTACATCTGTGTTAACTGAATACTCAATTAGAAGCTGATGAATCTAGAATAGAAAAGAGGAAGAACAATGTTGCAACTCAGTGGAAATGCACTTGAGAAAAAGAAAACACTGATGGAATTTAATACTTGTGAAGATTGTAGATTGCCCTACTAAATTAAGTTTGTTCATTCTTTCCTATGTAATCAAAATAAAAAAGCATACAGAAAGAAAATACATCATTCTCATAAAAAAGCTGATCTCCAGCCTTAAGAAGGAACAATTGCACAAAATATATCGCAGTGGTTCTATTGAAAGACAATATTTGCAGAATTTTAGTTATTAATTTTAATTATAGTATGAAAGCATAAGACCATCACTATGAATTATTCACTGCTCAAAGGAAATATTTTGGAGTTAACAGCCTGGTGGGTAATTTTATTCTTTTAAAGTGACTTTTATAATAATAACAATTTTCTTAATGGCTTTGAAATACTTAATGCCTTTAAAATGTCATATAAAGTGCCAATTAGAGTTTTATACAAACCATCCCTCTAAATTTTTATGCCATCATTTTGGAACTGTTCTTTCCTTCTGTTCAATAGCTGCATTTTTAGGAAAGAAACTAGACTGTGGACAGTGTGAGCTCGGAGCAGCCCAGGACATTAAGATGATCGAGAAAATGAAATAGAACATACTTGGGAATAACTGACCTGTTAGCTTGACTTTAATACCTGACAAAATTCTGGAATGGAACATCTTTCCACTGAAAAATCAATTTGAAAACACCCAGAGGAGAAAAATATCAAATGAAGCAGTTTAAAAATGCTTGTTTAAAAAAATCATGAAAATCCAATCTCAGTTTCTGATATGAGGAAACCAAGGAAGTGGTAATATACAGAAGTTCTGATATATGGTCATTGAATGCAAACCTCAGCTGCCTCCCTGATACATCATCTGGGTTAGATACTTAGTTGCTAATTGAAAAGTATTTAACTTTACAGATATTTCTGTAAACAAATGGGAACAATCAGGAATTTCAGTTATATAACATCTTATTAAAATAGGCAGATAGTGAGGTGACATCTTTCTCTTTCCATTCTGTGTCCCAAACTGGTGGAGGCCTACTATTTATAATTTTGCAAGTAAATAGTATGTTATATATTTATATAGAGTAAGTATAAATATTATACATCATCTATATTTCTGTTTTATGTAATATGAAACTACCTTGTGAGTTTTTTAAGCATGCATATTTGGGGAAGCCTAGACTCAGATAATTTAATTCAGTAGGGCCAACAATTTGTATCTTGGATAAGATTAATTATAATTAAATATGTAGGACATATGAAGTCTACACTGAAAAATTATATAGTTGAATTTTTTTCCCTAGATTATTTGGCCCTAGGAACCATTTTAACTGTGGAAAAGAGCCTTAAGCTTAACATTTTGTATAAAAACTTCTTTGAGGGCTGGGGATGTAGCTCAGTGGTAGAGTACTTGCCTGGCATGTGTGAGGCAGTGGGTTTGATCCTCAGGATCGAACCACATAAAAATAAATAAGATAAAGCTACTGTGTCCTTCTACAACTTAAAAAACAAACAAAAACTTCTTTGAAAAACCCATCATTAGGAAAAATCCTTATGCCCTGCCCTGGGATCCTCTACCTGGAATTCCAGTTCAAAGTACATAACATCTTCTCCTTCCCCTCTCCCCGTTTACCTTCCATTAAAACAATGACCAGAATAAAAGCCTAAGGTAAGGAAGACAACAGAATGGAGCAAGAGAAAGAGAGAAGCTAGGTCTCTTTATAGGAGAGGAGAAATGAATGGAGGAAGGCTAAATGAGAAGGTGGAGCCTAGATACAGGTCTCTCCACTACAGTTGGAATGGAGTAACTGCCATGCAGGGAAGACCAAGGCCAGGAATGAGAAGTGAGGCCAGATTAGAGAGACGTGGAGGGCTTCCCCCATCCCCCAAACCATGCTGCAACTGCCAGTGGGCAGGAATCCTGATGCAGCTCTTGGGAAATAGAGTGGAAAGATGGAGCTAAATTGTCAGTTACGATAGCAGGAACATCCCAGAGAATGCCAGCATTGGTCAAATAAGTAAGGGTAGCATCAATATGTATTAAGAAGAAAATAAAACCAAAGAACTAAAAGGAGCAACTGTTTAAATTCCTTCTCCTTGAGTTATTAAAGAAAATTATATATAAAAGCCTCGCCTTAAACCCAGGCATCTTAGGCACTAGTGTCAAAGGAATGGATGATTCTTTAAGGGCAAGGGTCTTCCTGGAATATCTAGAGTGTCCCCACTGGGTTTTGGTCCTTTTTACCAATAAGTAAAGCCAGTTCTTCTCCATCTTCCTCAAACATCTCATATGCACTTAAAATGTGATTTACTGTAATCACATGCAGTGCAGTAAAAATCTAAGCTATGACCCTGGTTTTTCTATATGAATCAGACATCAGTTGTTTTATTTGTATTTTTCCATTTATATATCTAACTGCAACTTAATTATTTGTTCATTTATTTATGTGTGCATGTATTTATAACCCTTTGAATTTCAGAAATGTTCAAATAAAGCTATGTAGTAGATTATATATCATTAGTACTAGAATAATATCACATTAATTATTATATATATTTGATGAGATTTTTTCCATTGCTGATTTTTTTTTTTTAAAAAAAAGGCTGGATGCTCTTGTTTTTAAATTTGGAAAAATAAAATCCTTCCAGGATGATTGTTTGGCTGAAACACTCAAGATCACATTTAATCTAAAAAACTTTGTATTTCTTTTTTTTTTTTTTAAAGAGAGAGAGAGAGAGAGAGAATTTTAATATTTATTTTTTAGTTTTTGGCAGACACAACATCTTGGTTTTGTATATGGTGCTGAGGATAGAACCCGGGCCGCACGCATGCCAGGCGAGCGTGCTACCGCTTGAGCCACATCCCCAGCCCCCAAAACTTTGTATTTCAAGGTGATGCCTGCCCACCCTCCCTCCTATCCTTCCTTCCTTCCTTCCTCCCTCCCTCCCTCACTTCCTCCTTCCTTCCTTCCTTCCTTCCTTCCTTCCTTTCTTCTTCTTTTTCTCTTTTTTGGTGGTGCTAGGGTATCAACGCTCACACAAGCTAGGCAAGCACTCTACCACCTTGCTTCACCCCCATCCCCCAAACCCGCATAATATCAACTGTATTTTTGCAGCAATTATACACAGACAAATGTAATAGCATATACTTCAAAATTTTCAGAGTATTTTTCTAACACAAAGGTAAAAACACTGGACAATAAATTAATAAGGACTGAATACAAGTCGGGAAACATTTCAAAGTGCCGTGACAAAAGGCAACACTTCATTTGAAATGCTCAAGAATAGTGCTTTTAAAATAACCTGGGAGAGAGCAGATATTAGCAAAGTCTCACCTCTGTTTTCTTTCCTTCTCATGAGAATGCCCTTCAGCACTACTTTCAGGAAGGGTCCTTGCTTTTGTTCTCAACATTTTTCTTAATTTAAAAGTAGATGTTGGGTCAATTGAGAAAAATGAACATTTAGTGTTGCTCATAGCCCTGCGATTGGTGTTGTATATCATGAATGTGGTTAGGGGCTTGGGTCAAATGCTGAGATGATATTTAGTGAACTATGGATTACTAATGTGTAAGACAAGAAAAGCTGTGTTTGCAAATAGAGAAGGAATGAAGAAAAATCTCCCCATCGCTGCCTGTACATGCTCATGCTCCTAGGCCAAATCAGGAGGCAGTCTGGCCCATTTATCATTAAACAGTCACCTCTTCCCTGGCCCTGCCTTTCAGAATTAGCCTCTGTGTCCTGAGATGAGCTCTCCTGGCTTTTGGGGCTCTGTTTTGGTTTTCCCCTAGAGACGGAATCCACGACTTGTTTATCTATCAGATTACGATTTCTTGCATCTGTTCTAAAAAACCTTCCCCACACGTAGTCCATCACTCCAAAACCACAACCTTCCCCAAGCCATCTGTTTATTCAAAATAATGAATTATATTTCTCACTTCAAATCTTACCCATTCAAAAACTACCTGGCTAGGGACACTAAATATGACAAAGAGGAATGAAATATATTTTTGCAACTTCATTAAACAACTGCTCTTTTCCCCACAAAAACAATAACAACAGCACAAAAACAATAACAACAGCATTAATAAACAATAATAATAATCCCATATCACAATAACAAAACTCAACCTTCTACCTTTGTTCTTCTCAGACTTTGAATTTTTACAATGGTAAGAATTGGAATCTTTTACATGTTTATACCCAGTAAAAGTAGTGTGTGTGTGTGTGTGTGTGTGTGTGTGTGAGAGAGAGAGAGAGAGAGAGAGAGAGAGAGAGAGAGCTGACTTCTGGGCAGGTTATAAGGTGCATGAAAATAAAAATGCCTGGGTCTCCTATTAATTTATTTTTCACTTGACTGGTTATGATTCTTGGAGAAGTAACAAATTTACCCACAGACTTCACTCTCTGTTACAAATTGTCCTAAATAAACATTGTAATTGGATTTTCCCCCAGTTGTTTTCTCTTGTAATATCACTGCCATACTTGCCTGTCATAGTAAAATAAGTCTAACAAGGCATAACCATTAATTACTAGCCTCCAACTAGTAATCTTCATTTATATCAGACAAGAGAGGCTAGATAATTCTGGGATTTAAATTTTTTTTTCAGTGATTTGAAAATAACAAAAGTTTATTTCTTGCTACGTATTCATTAAGGGTCCTTTGGGGACTCTGCTTCTATGTCATCATCTTCCTGATTCCAAGACCCAGGTGGAAAGGCAAGAGTATCAGATGTGGGCAGAGGGAAACCAGAATATGCAAAGCATGTATTGGCTCTTAAGGACTTTATCAAGAGGTTCAGATTGCATCAGACAAAGCAAATCTAGTGATTCCACCTGAGTTTAATAGGGAGAAATATGATTCTTTCCTAGGAAGGAACATGGAAGACTCCTGGCCACTGACACTCTCTGGCACTACATTTAACCTGAATTTTACCCTCCACACAGTGAATATCCGTAGATGATGCTCACAAGACAGCCTTTCTTTAGCATGACTTCCCCCTGTCTCAGCATCCTGGAGCTTCCTCCTGCACTAGTACTTCCTCCTTGCTCCATTTCCACCAATTCTTGGTTGGACATTTGCATAAGCCTCCCTGCTTCCCCTTCTTTCTAGCCTGACCTTGGCTTCTGATGCCTGGGTTTACTTGTTTTCTCTAGTCTCTGTCTGACTGGGTTCTCTTTTGGATCATAGCATTCCCCCATTCTGGTTCAGCACAATGCAACTATTAGCACATTTCCCTTCTTATACAACCTCAGAACCTACATCTTTCATACTGGGCAATAGCACAGTTGAACATTCCCAGATGTACTCCCACACCTTGGCTCTAGCCCTAATGGATCAATTATCAACTCAGTACCTCACAGGAGCCACAACATCCCAAGAAACATAATACTATTATTCCAATTTTATGGCCATGTAGCCAAGGTTTGGAGAGGGTAAATGATTTGCTCAGGAACACAAAGATCACATTTAAAACATCTTTTCTCACTTCTCTGCAGGCCAAAGATAAATAAAAATGACAGGTTATCAAAATAAAGTTTGATAAGGGTCTCTGAAAGAACAATGGTATTCATATCCTTAGTAGGCAAAGAAGGTGGGTATAAACAGTAAAAGACTGTAGACTGCATCAAATCTGAAGTTTGCTCCTTTGTTCTGCAGAAATGTCTTGTTTCAGAAGATGGGCAGAAAGAAAGTGTGACCCGGGTGAGATGAAAGGTGGATGGCAGGGAATGAGCTGGACCTCCACAGTGAGGTAACCACCCCGCCTCCTCTGGTCTGAGCTCCTTAGAATTTTTTATGTGCCTCTTTTTCAAAATTCTGACTTAATGTGCAATGACTCAAGAGTAGCTTGTTTGTTAATCAGAGATTATTTTCATTTGTCTTCCTTCTTCTCTCATGCCATTTTTTATTGTTTCACTGCTTTTATCTGATTGGCTAGTACACCTGAAATCTTTCTCATAACCTCCGTGACCTTCATCAACCCTTCTTACTGGATACATGTAGAATTGGCATTTTAAAAGGGCAGCAATGTTTCTAATAAGTGTGTTAAACTACTGGAGACTCCACAAGGTGAGAATGTTGTTTATTGTTTCTGCTGCTTCATTCTCCTTTCAGAACATAAGCCTAATGCTTTCCTGAGGGCACAGAGGAAAATCTCTCTGTTCCAAAAACCAAAAGAAAAAGAAGCAAACAAAACCCCATATCTAAAGTCAGTGTTCTTTAACAGGACTAGCCTGTTCTAGTTCCTGCATGGATTTAAGGATTCTGAGGTTAATATGGGTCCTGAACCATATGGCAAGATTACTTGCCCAAACAGGTAGTTGAATCTCCTTGGTCCCTTGCTCCCACTCCTTACATTTAGACTGTTAAATTCATCTTGATTTAAAGTGCTGCATTAGAGGTGTCTAGGTGCTTTTGGATGGAGCATAGCATTGGGTCAGGGGTTGACTGGGGGAATAGATTGTCTGACCTATAATCTACAAAAATCAGTACAACTTGAAAGAAAGATGCATTCCCATCAATATCTTCCATTTTCATGTTTTCCACCATAAAATGATTTCTCAAAACTGTACTCTAATTAGCACGGAACGAAAAGAGAGCTCCACACTCCATCTCAGTGATGTCGCACTGTGGGAGGCATCAATAAAGAAGGCAATCAATGTCACGCTACTTGAAGGATATGAGTTTCCTTTATTTCAGGGAGAAGATTTCTGAGTGTCTGGCTACATTAAGATTAGAATGCATGCAAGCCACAGTTTGGGAGAAATCTTATACAATTTTGGATTAACGCATTCAGAGCTCTGAAACCCACTGCTAAGATGATTGAAAATTACTTGAACACTCCTGGGCCTTCTTGGTCATGATCTATGGGAAGCAAAGTGGTGCAAGGATTCATACACTTAGGACAAAGCTGTCCTAAGCCAGTCAGCTTTGAGGTCTCACTTTCCCCAGCTGTTAAAATGACAAGGCCCCCAAGAGACCTAAAATTCTATGATTCTATACCTATCAAGAAAAGAAAACTCCCTCAAGAAAACTCCCTCCCCACCTCTCCTCCCATGCTGGGATAAGCTTTCCAAAGCACTTACCATGTCCTTCAGCATAATTGGAGGGAATCCAAACCCTTCAAGAACTCTCCACCTTGTCAAGCTAGGATGGCCCCAGCATCACTTTAGGAAAAAAATTAGAAAACTGATGTTTTAGTTCCCTTGGACTTTTTTACGAAGATGTTTTGCAGTATAGTCTGCTTCTCTCAAAGAGAGAAGGAAATGGGAGTAACTCTACATTATTATTTTTCTCAAATTTTCACCCACAGAGTCAGCTATTGAAATTAGAGGGGCAAAGGCTCTACAGTGTGGTGGGAATCAATCTATGAAGCATATTTTTCTTGTGTAGGAACTTCTCAGAGCCAGCATGTGTGCTCAACACTGTCTGGGGACAGAAGAATCAGGTCCATTGTGGAAGAAACACAGTAACAAGTTCCACACATAATCTTATTTTTTAAGTTGAAAATGTCAACTATCCAGAAGTGTTTTCCACAACCCACTGGAATATCAAAATAGTTCAAGGTTGCCTGTAAACCAATCATAGGGAATTACACTGTCATTCTAAAGTACTTGCACTTTCTTCTTACTGTAAGGTGATAGGAAAGAAAATGCAATTCTACAAAGCATGTTTTCATAAACACAAAGAAAACCAATTCAAATCCAACATGATTTGAGTAATTGGTTCAATTCAACCATAGTGACTGGTAATAGCACTGGTTATTTTCCTTTCAAAGGTTGCTGGTTATAAAATGAAAATAAATTCAATGAGTTTCAAGCAGAAGTCTATACTGTGAAGACCTAAATAAAGAGTCATTTCAGGGCATAATTATAAATCATGCTGCTTCCATGGATGCCTCCAGAGGAAACTTTCTTGTGGAACTTTGTTAGGTGAGTTTTTGCCCTTAAAGCTTCACCATAAAATGACTAGTATTTTGTGTTCAAGCACCTTGAGCATTTTGTATTTTTCATACTTTTGATCATAATTTCAAAAGTATTTCTATTGTCAGCAATTGTCATTTGTGCTGGCTAGTGCACTGATCCATCTTAATGACCTCCAGGAACCACTTATCCACCATTCCTCCACCAATGTGGCCTTGTCCCAAAATGACCCTCCATGGAATACACAGTCAGCAAAATCATAATATGAATAATTCATAGAAGGAACTTTGCTTAAAAATTAAATGAATAGATTATAAACATAAAATAAGGGGATCTAATGGGAGGCCAGGCATTCTCAATCACCATCTACATAAGACATAAAGCAATTCAAATGATTGCATTGTTTTCTTATCTTTCTAACTTCTATGTGTCTGCATTCTTGCATATGTTAAATGAGGTTAATAATAGTTCTTACTGATCCCCTAGGGTTGTTATAAGGATTAAATGAGTTAAATTTATATAAAAGGGCTTAGAATAGTTCCTGGTACAGTAGATGTACCCAAGTGTGTGATTATACAAGTAAAAGCTATTATATAATCATTACTTTTTTTTCCTCCTGATTGCACCAGTGACCATAGCACATCTTCCCATGATAAAGTAAATTATAATATTTCATTTCTGTGTAAATCTAGCAAGTCCTAATGCAAATATAATTTAAAAACCTACTTCCTATGCTCAAATTAGAATTGGAACACTAAAGAAATAGCTCTATTTTGGATCCTGTATGTATATGTTAATTATTTTTGTTGAATTTTCACTTATGTGACAAACACCTTTAAGGTGTTTTACATGTAATGATTTATTTAGTCCTCACAAATATAATAGATATTGTTTTCATAATTTTGTAGCTATAGAGATTGAGGCAAAGCCTGGTTACATAACTTGTTCAATATTACACAGATGAAAGTGGTGAAAGAAGAATTTAAACAGAGGCAGCTGGACTCTAGGAACATGTTTACTCTCTAGACTGTTTCTTGATGTGGATAGAAAGTTCCTTGTTTTAATTCCTGAGCCAGAAGCTACCATTTCCCAACAATGGAGAAGTCAGTATTAAACTATTGCCATCCGTGACTCAGCAGAATCACCCAAATTTAGATTCTTTACAAGGGGAACAATTTTGTTCAATGAGTAACTTTTTACATAACTTACATTCTGTCTCTCTAATTATATGTAACCCCCGATACAAACCCAAAAGTCTAAAATAGACTATGGTATGTGGAAGGCCCTCCATAAATATTTGAACCTACGTGACACTGTCCGATTGAATTGTAGACATTGCAGGACGCAGCTGGAATCTCATCTGGGTCTTGTTTCCTTTGCTGGTATTTCTCCTAACATCATGCAAGTCTGCACTGAGTCGGCTGGAGGACCCACCTGGGAAAACTTTGTCTTCACTCTTCTGAGAGCTATCTGCCTTTATCTTACTTCAAAAAAAGTTATCACTCAGCTTTTGAAGTAAATATGGGACTTGCCAAAAAACATTAGCTCAAGTGTTGCAGTTGTCAGATGCAGGGTGTCAAGAAATTCCAGGAGCCTCTTGTTGAGTAATACAGGTCACACAGTGGGTATCAGCAATTTCCTTACAGGGATGTGGTACAACCAAGTTAATATATTTAAACCAAGTTTTTTTTTTTTTTTTTTAAAGCAGCTAGACACAGGCATGTAATTTTCCTTATATTCTACAAGAGTAGCTATGATGTAATAGCCCAAGATTTCCACTAAATGGCCCACATTCCAATTCTGCCAGTTCCTAAACTCTTTATAAACTTGACTAACCCACTAATCTTTCTGAGCCTTGGTGTTCTCAGATGCTAAATGATGCTAAGTGTGTTAGCTCTCCCCATGTGCTATATGTGCTTGTATATTGTTACTATTTTTTCAGTTCCAGGGAACTCTTTAACAGATGAGTATGGCTCTTAAAAGGCATACTGTGTAAGGAGAGAAAGCAATCAGAATCATCATTATGGAAGGCGAATTCTTTCTTCTTTTCTTTCTCTCTCTCTCTCTCTTTTTTTTTTTTTTTTTGGATCCTCCTGTTGAGACATTAACCAGTAGATAGGATACTCAGGAACTTTACTGAAGAGTGGATTATGGAAAATACCCATCTTAAATGGTGTCCCCTCACTAAATAATGATCTGGGCCTTATAAATGTAAACATGAATGGGTTTAACTGTTGAAAGTCTCCTCAACCTGAAAGATAAAACTGGACTGAACCCCAAAAGGCTAAGCAGGCATAGAAGAGGAGACCATGTGGACTTTCCACTACCCTTTCATGGGAAGGAACCCTGAGCCTAGACTCTTCGGCCACAGGCCTGCCAAGCCCTGGCTGGGGACAGTGGAAAATTCTATTCTATTAGCAGTGCAGATACATTTTTGAAACTTAGGAGAAGAATTTAGATGTAAAACAACTTTCTCTCTCCAGTGGATTCCGTTTTCTTCTTAAGCCTCCTTCACTGTGGGAAAAGCCATTTCCTCTGACTCACTGTAATTGCAGAGTCACCTTAGTTTGCCTCAGTTGTGATGCTTAAATGCCACTAATGGAAAAGAACTCCACAAATATGAGATGTCTTCCAATTATTGAGCACTAATAATTGGTTGTAGAAAAATGTAACTGCCCCAGCAGTTAATCAGGGCAACACTGTCTCCTCATTTTAAAATTTATTGTTCTAATGTAGGGATCAGCAAACTTTTCCTGTTAAGGGCTTTGCAGGCAGATGTCCTTGGCATTTACTACTCATCTCTGTTATAGCATGAAAGCAGCCATAAATCATGCATAAACAATGAGCATGTCTGTGTTCTGATAAAACTTTATTTTTGGGTACTGAAATTTGAGTTGCATAGGATTTTCATGTTTTATGAAATACAGTTTTCTTCTTTTTTATTTTTTTCTCCAACCATTTAATAAAGCAAAACCATCCATAGCTCACAGTCTATATCAAAACAGGTGGGCTGAATGGGACTCACAGGCCATAGTTACTATATTCTTGTTTTTAATTCATGTGTTAGTTTCTTTGAGGATAGCAAGCACATTGTCCTCATAGAAATGAATGATAATTAGATGCTTCTAATATCAGTGATTTATATGAATGCCTGGGATCCACAGGATTGCAGGATCCTAGGAATTTGCAAACCAATACAAGGGAGGAGAAAGGAAGAAAGAATAGGGAAGTAAATAACTGAAATGTCAAGAGTGGCTGAAATTGGACTACACTATCTGGGAAGACATTTCTTGATAAGCTATTTGGAAACATTGCCTTTATTTTTTACTTTTAAAATTCAGGTCACAGTTGAACACAGATTGCTCAGCAGTGCTTCAAGAGGCTTCTGGGGCTTTGCTGTGATTAGCATCAGAACTGAAAAGATGGGATATGAGCCATGATTGTTAATGGAACCAACTGCTTTGTCCTGTTATCATTCCACATGGCAAACAGAGAGAAAACGAATCCAAATAGAAAGAAAGAGATCGTGTGCTTTTTATGCATTTTGATGCTAGTCTTAGCATTGAAGTGCATTTTCAGAGTAATTCAAATAAAACTACATCTTTCTGGACCTAGGATACACTCTGAGATGAAGAGATTACTTCCTAGTTGCACAGCGCTACGACAACTTCACCCACACCGAATTCTATTGATGACCTGTGGTGCCCAGGAGAGAGACCGGCCCAGTGCCAGTTCAGAAAGTTTCCTTTCTGTTAGTGCAATGATTATTGTGGATATATTCTTTCCAAATGAACAGTGAGATCTCTGGAAGAGCTAAAAACAAGACAAAAACTCAATCAGTTCATTTTCACATTTGTATGCTTTTACAGAATCACACCGCAGGTGCAAGAAACTACTAATACAAATGAACGTATATCCACAAGTCTCAAGATTTTCAGAACTTGAGCAACTTCAAATATTATTTTCCTTCCAGTGGTAAAAGTCTGAGAATCACCAAATTGGGATAATCTTTGGGTATTATCCATTGTTCAGCATTTATCAGAACAATGCTTAGGTCATTTCTGAAGGCGGTTAACCAAAAATACCCTCCCCACACAACCAATCTTCTGTACCAATATTTATGGGCCTTCCACATCAGATATTATCTTGGGTCTAATTTACATCCTGAGAAGCAGTTCATCTTCTAGATCCATTTGATGATTTTGCCAGTCTACAGGACAATAGCTGAGAAAAGAACTTTGAAAATTTAGATTCATAAAAATTGTGTAGGTCTTCTTTCCCCCTCTGCACTGGTGATTAACAAGAGCATGGGAGACATGTGCTATAGGAAAGGTAAGATGTGAGATGACTCATAAAGAGTCAATGAAAAAGTTTGGTTCTGGAACATTTCTCTAGTCTACAAAGAGAAGGGGAAATAAATTTAATATGTTTGATTGTCATTCAAGAGCAAAGGGCTTTGCTCCTCCAGCTTTTTGTTTGGCACAACATAAGCTCATGTTCTACCAACTTGCAAAGGGAGCTCTCCTTTTCTATTTCCTCTCTGCAAACAAACAGTCCCTTTAGGAGCACACCTTTCCTAAAGCCTTCCCTGCTGTTTCTTAAGAGATGGGGTGAAGGTGGGGGTTCTGCCTATTCTAAAAATGTGATCTGATGATTCTTAGTTTTCTTAAGAGAGTAAGTAGATACCTGTTAGAGTAGGTAGAGATGAACCCTATCATGATCTAATGTGAAATGCTAATTCAACAGAACTGTAACTGTTCAATGCTTAATATGTCTATCTATATTTAGTGTATTGTAGGGATTGAATTTATCTTGTTTTGGGTCCAGAGTTGTCCCTAGACATTGTCCTCAGAGCTGACCCTTTGTATTGTCGATTCATGTGCTAACTTCCAAAAGAACCTTCTATATTTCCCTGAATCAAAACATACTGATTTATAACTATTCCCCAGGATTCTTCTCTTAACTTGTTTAGGAAAGAGTTGAGGAAAATATGCTGATGTTAAAATGGGCATTAATGACAACATACCACTTTCTCTGGAATACTGTACTTAAACCAGGATTATGTTAAAGAGAATTGGAATGTCAGGAATGCATCTATAATCAGTTGAAATTTCAAGGCAGGGAAGGAGATATTTTCCAACCACAGAACTTCATCAGAGCTCTCAAATATAACCATCAAAGCATCCCACCTACCTCCACCAAAGCTAACCTAAACAATGGAGAGAAGTGGCGTATTTAATATATAACCTAGGGAGCAATCACTGTACATGCAGATTATAAGTGAAAGATGTTCATGGAAAATAGTAGAGATGGCAAAATTTTAAAGTTATGATTATAAAAGACCTTAACATAATGGTTCTAAATAACGGGAAATCTCTAATCCATATGGATTTAATTTAAATAATTCTATGTCTGAATTTCATTACATAAGCCACATGCTTAATTAGGTTCATAATAAGTTAATTTGTGAATTTCAACCCACTTATACTCCTAATATCAAAACCTAATTTTTAATAATTTTCTTACGCTAACAGCTCAAACTTAATTAGGTCATTAGTTGCAATGAAAAAGAAAAAAGCATTTGTATTTCAAGTAGCTCATATTTCACCCACACTTAGTGAATGAATATGTTTCTGCATGTGGTTGTTAATAAAGGCATAAGGAAATGTTTCTTGAATATATGCTACAGCTTAAAGAGCACTGGACAATTTCCATATGAGGGAGAAGCAGTTAGCAAATTCATAAATCAGTGTCCAATGAATATTCCTGTGGTTATAAAGTAAATGATTTTTAGGTTAGTAAAGCTATTTGCTTTTATTACAGGTATTAATATTTCAGAGTATTAACTGAACTCAGGTCACTGCTATTAAATTCCTATGAGCATTCAAAATTTTAATGAAGGCAGAATATTTTTATTAAATAAACAAATGATTAGCAGTAAAAATAGACATTTAAATCAACCCTAACTCATAAATGTATTTAGAGTTCCCTGGATGCAAATGATAAGAATTCATCTCCTCCCTACATGGCACAAACATATAGCTATGTAGATTTCCAATTTAAGGAAGGATTTGGAAATGCCTTTAGAAAAAGTGATATCATAACCATATTTTATAAATATATCTATAATATTTAAAGGGGATGGCTCCTCACATCTTAAATTATATTCACTTACTTTTCTGATTAGAGAAAGAGTTTCTGCCGGAATTCTTTGTTTATTGCTTACAATGTCTCATTTATTTTCAAATTCATTTAGAAAGCAATTATTTTAGTAGTTACTTTATAGGTACAGGTAATAAAACTGGAAGGTCATATAAGCATTTCTCTCTCTCTCCCTCTCCCTCCCCCCCACTCCCTTCCCCTCTCTCCCTCTCTGTAGATAAGGAGGCAAAATGATTTTCAGAGCAAAGAAGAAAATTTGAATCTTTTGCATGGCAATGTGCAATGTTGAGATCTGCCAGCAAATAGAATTCTGTTTTGTGCCTAATTCTCAGGAATTTTCCCCCTTTGGGCTTGTTTACTGTCCATGGATGCATTGGGGGACCAACCAACAGGTTCATGGATATCAAAAAGATAAAGGGCTCAAGATTTAACATGCCACCTTCACTCCTAATTCCCTCACCAGCCGATGCAGGCAGTGGGCCAGAAACCAAAGCTGATACCTGGTTATTCCACCTTCAAGGACCCTGGATCCTGGATAACATCAGGATATAGGCATTCCTTATTCAGGCTTGGCTCGTGTTTGCTCAGGGTACAAGGACCTAGATTCTTACAGAGCCTTGTGAAGCAGTTTGTACTATTACTCTCAGTATGCTAACAGGCCTGGAGTAACTGGGTACACAATTCTCTATTGCAGCACACATATTCTTGTGGTAGTAACAACTAAATCTATCGTCTTTTTAGGTGGGATTAGAAAAAGTCCCTCTCATGTAGAGTATCAGTGATTTATGCACAACAAGAAGACAAACTGCCATTTGGCAAAAAGCTGTGTTGTTTCCAAAGGGTTTGGATTCCACAGATGGGCAGGGGAATTCTCTTTCCCCACAGGCATGCTTGCTTGCAGGCCACTTCTCGCCCTGGTTTCGATCTTTGAAAATCCCAGAAAGGCAAGGTAGTGTTCACAGCGTCCTCTTTCTTCTGCTTATGTAAAATGTGAGAAGGAAGCCTCAGGGGCTGAGGTGCTGGGGTGAGGGTGGACTGGTTGCCTGTCCACACTGGGCATGCCAGGCTTAGCTTAGACACTGAGGGGAAGCGCCTGGGGGCACTTCCACTGCAGCTGACTGACTGCATGCTTGCAAAGTGCTGGAGTTACTCAGCACCTTGTTGTCCTTTTGTCCCTCTGTCTCCACTGGCACTCACACTCAAATACAGAAAACCACAATGATATGCTCATGTTTATACAAATTAATACACAATGAGCTGAGATAGGCTGTATCCACAGATGCCAAGCCTGAGGAGAGGGGGTGTTGAAAGGCATAGAGGAAGGGCCTAGAGAAATGCCACATTACAGTGGCCATCAGAAACACCTCTGGGGTGAGTGGGGGCATGTGTTCAGGTGTGAATGGGAAGTGGGAATACTAGAACACTTCATTGTGGACTTCACAGCCTTATGATGGGAATGTGAAAATATTATTCACAGGAGTCTCACCGAGTTTTCTTTCAGATGACTTTACTCCAAGAATATAGTTCACCTGAATGTCTTTGATAAGGGTTAAAATGTTAGAATGGACAGTATTAACAGTAGTGTGTGTATGTGTGTGTGTGTGTAATGTGTGGATAACAGAAAATTTCCAAACATACTTAGAGATATGCCACAAGTTCAAATAATATAAATATAATAAATTAATTAAATTAATACTAATAATGTATAAATATATAAATTAATATAGATATATAATATGTGGAATTATATAACTAATTTATACTAATATATAAGTGAATTGTATATTACACATATATGATTCAAACTGTCTTATCTTACAATTGATGGAGATATCCCATCAATTGTATTTCCTTTCCCTCCATGGCTAACCTAGAATTTTCTGACAAAGGGGCAAACAGAAACTTGAAATTTCCTTACCAACCTTGCATACCTGAGTTCTTGTGTTTTTGTAGGGTTTTTTTTGGGGGGGAGGGTTGTCTTATTTTGTCTTGAGATGGGGTCTAGTTATGCTGCCCACACTGGTCTCAAACTCCTGGTCCCAGTCCTCCTGCCTGAGCCTCCTGGGTGGCTGGGACCACAGGTGTTTAGGTGTGTGCAACTGCTGACAGTTTCTACCTGAGGTTTCTGCCTCCTCCTCCTCCTCCTCCTCCTCCTCTTCTTCTTCTCTTTCTCCTTCTCCTTCCTCTTCTCCTTCTAGAAAACAGAAACCATTATATTCTGACTTCAGAACTGAACACTACAGAAAATTGATTTTATTTATCACACCTCAGGCTTACGAGTATTAATTGCATAACCAACTGTGTTACTTTTAATTTCATTCACAACATATGATTTCAAAGTTAATATTCAGACACGAGGAATACAAAATGATACTAAAATTACTGAGATGCATATAAAGTAGGAATTTTGCTGCATGAATGTAAAACAGATTGCATTAACAACTCTTATGCCTTTAAAATCAAAGTTAGATATATATTTTATTTTAAATGCTCATAAAAGTTCCTGTCTGATAATATTAGAATAGTCTTGTCCAAATTGTTTATTTCCAAGCAAATATAAGGATTAGGAAAAAAATTTTTTCTAGACAAACCAAATAGACTACAGAATTGCCCATAACAAATAATATTTTCTTTAGGATAAGCTACAAAAGATACCAGCTAAGAAATAGATCTTTCAAATCTGATATTAGGATTTGGGACATAAAGATAAAACAGGAATTACTTTGTCATAGGGGAAATGCAAGTTCTCTACAAAGGCAATTAATTCAGGTAGAATAAATACTTCTGATCTTTCCTAGTCACGTGAAAATAAAACATAAAATAATTTTCCCCTAAACAAACAAAAAAATGACTTTGAAATTCATTAGTAACTTGTGTAAACAGAAGTAAAGGAAATTACTTTCATTTCAGTAATTTCCATTAGTTATCATTATTTTATCCGTCAAATCCCAATACAAAAACTAAGAAGGGAAAACTTTAATAAATTGTAAAGTCTACCCTTGACCATAGTGTTCAAATTGTCTTAAGGGAGACTGTGTATCAAAATTAACTGAGAAGAAAATATGCCCCTGCTGGACAGGGTGGGGCCACATTCTACTTACTAAGAGTCACTATCCCTATTGAGACCACCAGATGTCCCTCTGATGTGCTGAGGCAGAAAAAGTAATGTATCTCAGCAATGACATTCTCAGAGACAATTCTCAACACTGGTATTATTCTGAATACATATTCTAAACAACTGACCATAGTTAATATATAAACTTACATTATGTATGTAAAATGCTTAATATATATTATGTATATATGTAATACATGTAATATAAATAGTATATATTAATATACATAATATTAACATGTATTTTGTATATTGCATATATACAAAAACATTTTATATACATACATATATGTATGTGTGTATATATTTATACACACATATATATATTTTTAATATATTATATATTTATATATTATATATTTATATATATTAAATATATTTATATATTAAATATATTTATATATTATATATTTATATATATTAAATATATTTATATATTATATATTTATATATATTAAATATATTTATATATTAAATATATTTATATATTATATATTTATATATATTAAATATATTTATATATATTATATACATATATATTGCCTCTGATGCACTCCCCACTTCCATGATGCATAATTATCGTGACTTCTTAAAGTGGTAGCTAATACATTGCCAGGAGGACATCCAATCCCCAGTAATAGAAATATCAAATGGAGTCTGAATGATTGTATATGCAGGAGGTTTACTCTTACTCAGGAAGAATTGTGGTCTTTTCTTCATTCTTGCCTATGTGAACCAGAGGATCTTACCAAGATTTTGATTAAAAGACAGACACCACTCTTTCATATAGCCTCATTTTTTAAAATATCTCCCTTTTAAAATGTCTCCTTATTCATTCTCAGTCATACACCGTCAAGTTAATCTCATCAACAATGCAATGGTTTCAGGGACTTCACAAAGCCTCTTCTTCACCCTGGAGGAAGGCTGGCAACAGAGAAAGGGCCATGCCCTCTCCTTGGCCACAAATTTTCCAGCACACACTGTGGACTATTTTTCCTACCTGATCCATGCAGAGCAGTCTTTGGGGAGTCTGTCCCAGAGATTCTGTTGCCTCTCCTTTGTGTTGGACTGCTTCTTTCCTGGGTCCTATGTGTTTGTCTTCCTTGATTTGGTCCCTCAGTTTGGTGGATCATGTCTTCCAGTGGTGTTCTGAGAAAGAACATCCTGTGTGTTTACTGAGACCTGCCTTCTATCCTCCCCTTGATTGACAGTTTAGCTCTGTATTGAATTTTACATAGGAAATAATACTTTTTCTAACTTTTAGAACTCTCCATTCCTCTAGCTCACAGAGTTAATTTGATTTTTAATTCTTTGTATGTGACTTGTTCTTCCATCTGGAAGCTTTGAGAATCTTCCCTTTGTGCCTGGTTTTGAAATTTCATGATGAGGTGCCCTCCGCCAGTCTATTTTTATTCATTGTTTAGGCATTCTGTGGGCCCTTTCAATCTAGAAATTCATGACCTTCACTCTTGGGGAAATGTCTTCAATTATTTTCTTGATGATTTCTTATCCTCTATTTTCTCTGTTCTTTTTCTTTTTGACTTCAATTATTGTATATTAGATTTTCTGGACTGTTTTGTAAGTTTCTTCTCTGACCTATTTTCATTCTTTTTGATCTACTTTCATCCTTTTTGTTTTCTAAATGTCTTTTTTGTAGCCTCTTGGTCTCAGTATGGATACAGCATCTCCTTAAACTCTCTACAATATTCATACTAGGCTTTGGAAGACTTCTTCTATGATCATTTCTTTTTCTGACGAGTTGATGTTTTTCTTGTCCTGGTTTTTCTCTTGCATCTTGAAGGTTTTTCCTGGATACAAGCTCTGAACCTGTGTATGAGGCTGGTTAACTTTGAAGTTCTCATAGTGTGGCATGGGGTGGGCCATTTGTTGGGTACCAGTGAGTGTGGGTCTTTTCCCTTAGGCTGCTCAGATTCCCCAGAGGAGAATCTTATCATCTCCTACATGAGCAATGTTATTTTATTGGGACATCCAAATACTCGGTATTCAACAAGCATAAATCCTGAATCTGTTGTTAGTATGTTAGCATAATCTTTTTTAAGGCTTTTATGACTGCATTATAGTTATACATAATAGTTGGGTTCATACATGCATAGAATTTAATTTGCTCCATTTCTGTCCCTGGTGCCTCCTCTTTCCCTTCCATCTCCTTCCCCCAGTTCCCCTTCCTCAACTCTACTGGTCTTCCTTCTATTTCTTTTTTAAAATGGTGCTTTATAGATATAATGATGGAATTCACTGTAGGATATTTATACGTGTATAGAGTATAATCTTGTGAAATTCATTTCTTTCCTTCCCTTTCCAATCCCTCCTCCCTCTCCCTCAGTCTTCTCCTTGTACTTCACTGACCTTCCCTATATTTTTATGAAATCCACACTACCTTTTTCCCCCTTACATTTCTCTAGCTTCCACATATGAGAGAAAACATTTGACCCTTGGTTTTCTGAGCCTGGCTTATTTTACTTAGCATGATGTTCTCCATTTCCATCCAATTACCAGCAAATGCCATAATTTCATTCTTCTTTATGGCTGAGTAATACTCCATTGTGTACATATACCACATTTTCTTAATCCTTTCACCTGTTGACTAAAACCTCAGCTGGTTCCATAATTTGCTATCGTAAATTGTGCTGCTCTAAACATTAATGTGGCTGTATCACTACAGTTTGTTGGTTTTAGTTCTTTTGTATAAATACCAAGGAGTAGTATAATTGGGTCATGTGGTAATTCTATTTCTAGTCTTTTGAGGAATCTCCATACTACTTTACAAAGTAGTTGTATTAATTTGCAGTTCTACCAACAATGTATGAGTGTGCCTCCTTCCCCCACGTTCTAACCAGCATTTATTACTTTTGTATTCAGGATGGCTGCCATTCTAAATGCAATGAGATGAAATCTTAGTGTAGCTTTGATTTGCATTTTCCTGATTGCCAGGGATATTGAACATTTTTTTCATATTTGTTTTTCTTCTTTTGATAAATGTCTGTTCAGTTCTTTAGCTAATTTATTGATTGGGTTATTTGCGTTTTTTTGGTGTTAAGCTTTTTGAGTTTTTCATATTCTGAATATTAATCCCCTATCAGAGGGGTAGAAGGCAAAGTTTTCTTTCATTCTATAGACTCTCTCTTCACCCTCTTTGTCCTTTGCTGTGCAGAAGTTTTTTTTCATTTGATGCCATCCCACTTATTAAATCTTGGTTTTACTTTTTCAGCTTTAGGGGTCTTATTAAGGAAGTCAATGCCTACATCAATATGGTGGAGGTTGACCTCATGTTTTCTTCTAGCAGTTGCAAAGTTTCTGGTCTAATTCCTAAATCTTTGAACTGCTTTGATTTGATTTTTGTGCAGTGTGAGTTTCATTCTTCTACATATGGATATCCAGCTTCCCCAGCACCACTTTTTAACAAATATATTTTGACATATATGTACATGGCACCTTTGTCAAGTATCAGATGACTGTATGTGGGTCTGTCTCTGTATTCTGTCCCACTGGTTGTCACGTCTGTTTTAATGGCAATACCATGCTGTTTTGCTACTGTAGCTCTGTAGTATTGTGATCTCTCCGGGATCATTCTTTTTGCTCAGGATTGCTTTGGCTATTCTGGGGCTTTTATTCTTCCAAAGGAATTTTACAACAGTTTTTTTCTAGTGCTGTGAAGAATGTCAATGATATTTTGATGGGAACTGCATTTCTGTGTAATTGTTAGCAAAATCTTCTTCTGGGTTTGAACTCTCATCTCTTCCCCTTTCTGGCTTCTTCCCTGTACCATGAAATCCATTTGAAACTTGCTGCCTTAAAGTATTAAGTATGAGGGGGTAATTTTGATCTCATGGCCAGATGCAGTCATGGACTCATTGCTAAGATGTGATGGAAGGACTCATGTTATTTCTACACACAGATGAAAATTCAGAGTCTCATGAATGGAACAATATACATGGGGACCCTGATTATCAACTTACTGCTCAGTGTGCTACCCCCTTTCAAGTTTTCAAGTTCCAATGTGCAGGAAGTGAAACCAGGAAACTGAAATTAAGACTGTGTTTATAAATAGTAAGCACGTAGCAAAATCCTGACTCAATAGAAAACCAAAGGTCTAGGGATATGTAGCTCAATGATAAACACTCCTGGGTATAAGCCCCAGTGATAGTGTGTGTGTGTGTGTGTGTGTGTGTGTGTGTGTGAGAGAGAGAGAGAGAGAGAGAGAGAGAGAGAAAGAAAGAAATAATAAGCATACAGGTTTATGATTAAAAGTTTAAGATACCCACAAGTTAAACACTCTAAACATTCATTTCCTTTTAGTATTGTTAATTAACAATAGCTTTCTTTTCCTTAAAGAAATTAGCTGAGAGAAACAGGATGAAATCTAAGTACTGGTGGGAGTCATTAGAAAGTCTCATGAGGATTTGCCCTTGATGCATTTATGTGCTCATTTTTCACAGCAAACAAATGCTCATTTTCCTTATGGATTGCCCTATTCTCCATATTTTCATTTATTATGATTTTTCTCTTCTATTTATTATTTTCTGTTAAGTGTTTTTCACTTTCCTTTTGTCTTCTTTTTCAACTCATTTTTTACAAGTTTCTATCCCCATCTACACAGTAAGTTCTGATCAAAAACATCCAGCCAACTAAACTTTATAGTTACCAATAACACAACCAAAAAATGATTTTTTAGGTAGTGTGTGTATGTTGAAAGGATGGATAAATCCAGGAACTAAAGCTTGAGAAATATAAAAAGCCACCTTCATGAATATTCTACAATTGCCATATTTTCCCATGCAAAGTGCTCATGCTAAATGTGCATAAAATGTAACATAAAATGTGAAATATGCATCCTTGATTAAATTCCCTCCATCTGGTGCTTTGCCCCAGTATTAACATTGTTAGGGATGATTAGCTTCCCATGACACCCAAGTCCACAGTGTCATTTGGTTGTCTGAGTGCTTGTCTGGCTAAAAGAACATCATTTTAATCCTATTAATATCATTAACAGATAACATGCTGGATAGATTTGGGTTTGAACTTCTGCCTTTTATCTGTCAGATTTCCATTTTAAGTGTAATCAGAATAGATGGACTTTTAATACTGAAAGCAGCTCAGCAATAGTTGACATTTATTGAGCATTCACTACAAGCCATGCAATGTACAGAGGACATCCATTATCATATTTCATCCCTTCAAATCTCTGTGAGATACTAGTGATTACTCTGCATATTTTACAAAAGGGAAAACTGGATCTTCGATTAATAATGTGCCCAAGGTCACATAGCTGAAAAATTACAGAATCTAGGTTTCATAGTTTCAATGTCCACTCTCTTAACTATGATATTTTGGATTGAAAATACTAATCCATTATAAATGTAAGGTAATAGTTATCTGAGATCCTCAATGTTATTTTATTAGCAAAAGGTGATAGAAAATGAGAAGTAGAGAAGTAATTCAATGTTACGGATCCTGAAGTATTATTAACACCACAAAACTGAGTAAGCATTATAATCACTACCTCAGTTAAGAACATGTTAGTTATATATTGTTGCATAACAAATTACCTCAAAACTCAATGACTTATACCAATAATAGTCATATTTTCTCATAGGTCCAGTGAATCGGGAGTTCAGTAGTGATGACTGAGTGGTGTGGCTCTGGGTTTCTAATGAGTTACTGTCCAATGTCAGTCAAGACAACAGTCATCTGAAGCTTAACTTGGACTGCAGGATCTGCTTCAAGATAGCTCAGTCACATAACCAGTGGTGTGGGCACCAGCAATAGGCAGGAGACCTCGGTTCCTCTCAGAGCTACTAGAGTATCCTCTCTGGCATGGCTTTCCCTAAATTGATTAATCCAAGGACCAAGGTAGAATCTGAAAGGCTTCTCATGACCTATTTTTGAATGTCACTCACTGTCACTCCACCATATTCTCTTGGTCACACAGGTTAGTTATGACTCATTGTCCGTAGAGATTCCACAAGTGTGAATACCAATTTCCAAGAATCATTGGACTCAATCCTGAGTCTGGTTTTTATAAAGAAAAAAAATTTTTTTAGTGACTACATGGAAAGTCCTGATTTGTAGGAAGTGAACCATGTCCCTCCACCTCAAGGTGTCTTCCAGGTCATAGTCATCAGAGGCAGAATTGACAAGAAGGGATGCTTCCCATGGGAGGTGGAGTCCCCTGTCATAGACCTGCTTTGTTTTGTTCTTTTTTTCCCCTGGGATTGGAATAAGCTAGCTCAGAGTGAGAACAACATTAATCCAGAAAGTGGAAGGGATTGAGAAGAGAGGAGGGAATGAAGAGTGGAAAGATGAGGCAAATAGGGAAAAGCCATTAAATCTGAAGTATTTAATGGGGAGCTTTATGAAGTCTGGGATTTTTTTTAAGTGAATGATATTAATTCATTTCCCCCTATTCCCATTAGTTTTTGTTAATACCTATAATAAGCATAATGTGCTGTAGAATTGCATTTGTTCTTTGGTATGCAAAAAATGCTGAATTATGTTTCAAAGTCCACTTAGACTGAAAAACAAAGCAAAACAACAACAACAACAACAAAAAACCCTATCCAGGTCCTGCAGCATCTGGGGAGTACAACTCCATCTTCCCTCTAACACTGGAGAGTACCTCTCCTTGGAGAAAATATCTTACAATTTTTTTTTCAATCATGCACTTGTTGTATTCACAATGTAATCAAAGAGATTTAAATAAAGCATTAATTTAAAAACTTAGGTCATGAGATAGTTGAATGGCTGATTTTGAAGGTCATGGAATCTCATTGGAATTTTTTTTGCAATTAGCTGTGAAAACAATATAAGCCGGTGTTCATTTCATCATCCTTTGCTCCCATTACCACCTCTCTCTGTTCAACTGTAACTTAAATTCCCACTCTTTACTCTGAGAGGAGCTGGATCAGGTCACCCTGAGTCTCCATCAGTTTTTCATTCCTACACTTTTCTAGGTGATAGCAGATAGGGAAATATATAAAGCAGTGTGAAGAGGCAAATCATGAGTATAATAAAAATTTGTCTGCCAGGGAGTGATATATGCAAGAAAAATTAATTATATGTAGATACTGACTGAAACTGGACGCTTTTCTTCTTTTACTGTCTTGTTTCACGTTTCTCCACGATTTAGGTCTTCCATCATATTCAAAAAGTATTTTTCAATGAAGCTTTTATTTTTTAAAACTAAGAACATTGTCTTTCTGAAGCTGTACATTCACCATGCTCAATTATTTTCCTTCAGGTTTGAAAATCACAGGTAGAGTCCTATTCCTCCATCACAGCAGTCTTGACAATGAATTTTTCAGAGATTCTCAAGTACATTTACCTCCAATTTGCTACAGATTCTTGGCAAGTTTTCCAGATTGACTTTGCATCTTTATGTTAACCAACCAGCCATTACAAATTATGATTACAAACATGACTCTGCAGCATAATATATTAGTGTGGAAATTAACAAAAATCATCTCCTGAAATGGATCTGGGGACTAAAAAATAAAGGAAAGGAGAAGAAAACAAAAGAAAGAAAAAAGCTGTAAGCTTAATGCATGGTGTAGGTATCATCCTGCTTTCTTGTATACTTATCTAAGACCCTACTCCAGGGAAATAGAGTCTCAAGATTTCTCCACCAGAAGTTTCTTGAAGCAGGGACAAATATTGCAGTTAACCCTCTATGCAAAAAAAAAATGATTATTTAGTTACCCAAACAAAGTTCTGGCCAAGCACCTATTGGCCAGTTCTCCCACTCACTTTTCTCTCACACAGGACTTCTAGAAAGAAAATTAAATAAAACATTTATCAAGGAAAAATCTAGCTTATTAGGAAGGATATGAAATTATATATGAACAAAATTTGGAATAAAGGATAAGGTTTCCAGATAAAATGCAAGATATTCTACTTGATTTAAATTTTAGATAAATAATGAAACATTTTTTGCACAAATATGTCCTAAATATTTACTGAATATTCTGTATTTTTTGTTTGTTTGTTTATGAAAACTGGCAACCTTGCAAAGGAATTTTGAGGACCCTTTATTTTCCTCCTCCTGGTTCTAATGATCATGCACTGACCTAAATAAGAGTCACAAGGGCTTTTGGTCTGGAGGACAACCTATGTTTTTCAGAAGAGAGAAAATGTCTACCTTCTAACTATTAATATGGGAAAGGGTAGGGGGGTATGGCAGAATAGATAGGACCAGGAATGCTAATAGCATGGGTGAAGTCTTACACAAAGGCATGATAATGATCTTGAAAGACCACAACTCTAACTTAGAACAAAACCCTACCTGCTTCTGAGCTTCGTAACTGCAGACATGAAATGATCTAAGTTTCAGTTTTGTCGTCTGTAAAATGGGAGCCCTGACACTTACTTTCAGGTTTGTATTGAAGATAAAGTAAAATGGCATGTATTTATTAAGTCCCTTGGCAGATGGCAGTCACCCAGGGAGCATAGACTTTCTTTCTCTTCCATGTAGATGGAAGAGGCTGAGCATCCAAGAACTGGGGGAAGGAGTGTTACTTGTTTTCAAGCACCTTAAATCACCTGACCTGCTCTAGTTTGCAGGCATAGGAGGGAGGTCTTGCTGGTAAAGCTATGTCTGCAGTAATCACTGTTTCTAAATAAAAAAGATGAAATTTCTCTCTGCTCCCCGAATGCACAGACAATGTTGTTTTGATTATCAGCTGATTCTACATGTATTTTAATATTTTCGGGTGGCCTTTAATATTTTCTTCCTAAGACAATAGTTGATTCTTTGACGGAATATTCCTCAGGATCTTGTATTTTCCACCATGTACATTTACCAATTAAACAAAAAACCAGGACACTCAGCCTTACAAAGAGTGTTTAGAATTTATTAATTTATATCAGAAGCATGGTCACATTATACTAAGTTAATTGCATTTATTATATTTTAATTGATTGACTTCATTTTTTAAAAACAAAATCTGTACAAACTAGACTGTCCCACATATGTCCCACATAATGAGTGGTGGTGGCATTTCTAACTTCCTATGGTCCTGAGCATGCTGTGCCTCTTGCTTTCACCCAGATAACATTGCATGTGAAGCTAAGAGGGGATTTCTAGGCTTGGTATCTATAAAATACATGATGGAAAACATTGATTTTCACCACATGCTTAATTTCAACTCAAAGAGTAATCTAATAGCAATTGCATGTCTCCTCTTTTTTTCTAACCCCAACACTCTCATCTGAAGATGAGCACTGCAGAGCAAAAAGATGCTCAGAACTGTGAGAGGCTGTCCTCCACTGTCAATACCTCATCGTCAGAGCACCAGAGGAAGACCCTCTCCATGACAGAAAGCCCAATAAGCTTGATGGTCTTCCAATGAATGGACTTAAATGTCTCAAACTTGATAAGCACAGGAGCAATAGACTACAAGGAACAAGAAGCACTGGGGAGAGAGTCACATATTGACTGTATTGGTTCAGAACTATCCAAGGAAGAGGACTCCCAGGAGCAAAAAGGACTGCATCACTAGAGCCATTTTCCTGAGAAGACTCTGAATCCAGTTATTTTGAGGCAGGAAAAAAAAAAAAAAAGGTAAATCTTCTGTTTTGATTTCCAACTACCCCCCAATTACAGATTTGCCTTCTTCCAGAATATTGTCTATAACATCCACCAAGACATAATTTTCCTATGTACATATATGAATACGCCACAGTGAATCTCACCATTGGGTCCATCCACAATAAATTAATTAAAAAAACTAACTCTGGTAAATGGCAGAAAGATCAATGAAGGGAAGGGAGCCGGGAGTGGGGAAAGGGAAGGGGGGGGAATGCAGCAATGTATTTTAGAATTATAATAATAACAACAACAACAATAATAATAATAATAAATACTTCAACAACCAAAAGCAAAATCAGACCACATTATAGTACTATGATGAAATAATTGCATTAAATAATTTATAAAAAGTAAAAAAAAATGAAATTAAAAGAAAAACTCGCTGGGCACAGTGGTGCACTCCTGTAATCCCAGCATCTCAGGAGGCTGAGACAAGAGGATCTTGATTTCAAAGACAGCTCAGGAGAAAGTGAGGCACCAAGCAACTCAGTGAGACCCTGTCTCTAAATAAAATACAAAATATGGCTGGGGATGTGGCTTAGTGATTGAGTGCCCCTGAATTTAATCTCCGGTANAAAAAAAAAAAAAAAAAAAAAGAAAAAGAAAAACTTTTCTCAATGATTCAAAGAAAGAAAGAAAAATTGGAATTAAGAGAATATTGCTTTCAAAATTTCAAGATGTTCTAGTAGTTCAAGTAGAAAAATTAATAGAGCAGAGACCAGAAGCAAAAACAGGTATACATTAGAATTCAGTAATTGTTAAAGATGACTTTTTGGCAGCTTTGGCACCTTTTCAAGGCCCTGAGCAACTTAGCAAGACCCTTTCTCAAAATGAAAAATAAAAAGGGCTGGGGATGTGGCTCAGTGGTTAAGCACCCCTGGATTCAATCACCAGTACACCCCCCACCCACCCCCCAAAACAGATGGGCATTTGAGTCAATGGGAAGGAATACATAATTCCATATGATTAACCACTTGGAACAAAAAACGAAACTATAGTTCCTTTTCATTCTATATGCAGAAATAAAATTTATTTGGATTAAAAAATCTTATTTTTAACTATAACATTGAAAAGAAATTAAGGAGACATATTTTATAATATTATGAAGGAGATAGCTTTTTTAAGGAAAGCTACAAATTCCTGAAGTCATAAAGAAAAAGTTTGACTATATAAAAATGTTAAACTCCAACATGAATAATAGGAGTCAGCGAGAAACTACTGTTTTCAATATATAACAGAAAATAGGATCCTATTTAGGTCATGCAGAGTCCCTATAAATAAATAATTACCTGTGGTGAGAGCCTGAATGTATAGCCTAAATGATTAGACCATATATAAAAATAGAACCCTGACCCTTAACCCACAGCAACCGGCCCAAGAAGCCAAACAACCCTCCTATAGGAATTGTCCCCAAACAGCCATTACTTGATTTTTAACTGACAGCTGCTTTAAGTTTTGCCCCCAATGGCAACTTAGGGCCAACATAAACCTCCAGTCAATCACAAAGGATGCCATGCTTCTCGTCAGCCCATCCACACTTACTCCAACAGTGCCAATTAGCCATAGCTGAAGCCTCCTTTTTACCCACTGTACAGCTTTCCCACAATCTACCTTCAAGTCTCTGCCAAAACTAAATGGTGCTGACTTCCTCACTATACCAAGCTCTGGATAAATAGCCTTTGCTGGTTATTGTTTGAGTGGTCTTTTGTTTCCATAATGGTAACTCTATTCACTAGTTTTCTATGTATGCAAATTTATAGAGCAAAGATTAAAAAGGCTTATTCCTGATTGCATACCCCAATTAGGTTTGGGAAGGAGGTAGTCACAGAGATCAAGGGGGTTTTCCTTTTCTTTCTTAAACACATGCATATTATTTGAAAAATCGTACCAGTCCTTGTGTTGTGTTCCACTTTTCTCATTTCCTTTGACACTAATAGTGGAGTTCTAGTGACATTCCAAAGAATCCTTTCAGGAATATTATGAAAGTTAAAATCATCTGTGTTAGTCCATTCTGCATTACTAAAATGAAATACATGAGGCAGGCAACTTTATAAAAAACAAATGTTTATTTTAGCTCATGGTTCTTGAGGTGCATGGCTAAGGGTCCACATCTGGTGATGGCCATCTTGCTGGCAGATTCCTGAAGGGCATCACAAGGTTAAAAAAGGGAGTACATGTGGGTATGTGCTTACTCTGGTCTCACTGTCTTTTTTTTCCACCCCCATGGTGCTGGGGATTGAACCCAGGGCCTTGTGCATGTGAGGCAAGCACTCTACCAACTGAGCTATATCCCCAGCCCTGGCCTCTCTGTCTTAAGAAAACATCAATCAATGATGGGGGGGGGGGGAGTCTACCCTGTATGACGTTTCATCTAATCCTTAATC
>NW_026000026.1:84599314-84617573 GCF_001458135.2 Marmota marmota marmota
GGGGGGGGGGGTCTACCCTGATGAGTTTATCTAATCCTAATCAATTTTCAAAGGCCCCACCTTTTTTTATTATTAGTTGTTCAAAACATTACAAAGCTCTTGACATATCATATGTCATACATTTGATTCAAATGGGTTATGAACTCCCATTTTTACCCCGAATACAGATTGCAGAATCATATCGGTTACACATCCACGTTTTTACATACTGTCATACTAGTGTCTGTTGTATTCTGCTGCCTTTCCTATCCTCTACTATCCCCCCTCCCCTCCCCTGCCCTCCCCTCCCATCTTCTCTCTCTACCCCATCTACTGTAATTCATTTCTCTCTCTTGTTTTTTTTCCCCTTTCCTCTCACTTCCTCTTATATGTAATTTTGTATAACAGTGAGGGTCTCCTTCCATTTCCATGCTATTTCCCTTCTCTCTCCCTTTCCCTCCCACCTCTCATCCCTGTTTAATGTTAATCTTCTTCTCATGCTCTTCCTCCCTGCTCTGTTCTTAGTTGCTCTCCTTATATCAAAGAAGACATTTGGCATTTGTTTTTTAGGGATTGGCTAGCTTCACTTAGCATAATCTAAAGGCCCCACCTTTAACTGCCATTGTCAGATTAAGATTCTACCCTCATAATATACAATGTGGATTAAATTTCAACATATAAACCTTTGAAGGACAGACATACTCAAATCAAATCCAAAGCATAGCATAATCCAAAAATGGTTTAGGCCCTATGACAAGATCTGAGTTTCTCTCTCTGTAATCCAGGAGCAGAAGCCCACCAGACAGCATTTGTGTGGTCCAGGGCACTCCCTTTGCCTTATTACATTGGCTAAAAGAAGCATTCCTCTGAAACAGCCTGCTGCCAACACAAGGTAGCTGAGGAAGAGCTGATGGCAGTGGAGCCACAGGGTTGTATTGAACCTATGGTTCTGTTTTGTTTTTGTTTTTGTGTGTTTTCAAAAAGTACAGGTTACAGCCCTCACTGGTTGGAGCATCCCAGGTACACTAAAACCATCTGGAGACAGAAATCCTGAATGATTCTCCCTTTCCAGTGACTGAGGACAAAGAAGCCTAGTCAGGGCCATAGGAGAGACAGAAATCAGCCCAGAGGAAGCTCCATTCTTCCTGAACCATTCTTTGGGGAATGCCATGCATACCTGCACAGTGATTCCACAACACAGGAGGCTGACATTTCAATGGGGATGTTTTAAGTCATCTGAATCTGCAAGGATGCTTAGAGGTCTAGAGAGACACAGGCCACTGGCCACTCTGTTTGTCAAAAAAGGAAGAAATGCCAAATAAAATCCTGCCTGTGTACTTCTGCAAGTGTCTGAATATCCTTTTTGGAGGTAATATTTGTGAAAGAAGGTGAGTCCAAGCAGAGAATAGAGGCAAAGCCTCTTAATTGGTCCATCCAATTAAGAACAGGGCATGGCATTTGCCTATATGTATGAGTTATTCCTTTTTAACATTTTGTTCTAACGGGGACAGATTTTCTTCTTATTAAGGGTGATTAACCTTACTTCACTGGTGAGGTTCAAGTGAAATCAGCACTGACATTTTGTATAATTTTTGTTTCATTATGCAGTACCTATGATTTTTTAGTCCATTATCCTCAAATGATATCACCTTCTAGTCTACCCTTATCTAAACACCCTGGTGTCATTCTCCTAAGCAACCCAGGGCAACTAGAATGTTCCATCCAACTCCCCCTCCAATCTCAAACTTTAACATTTCTTTTAAAGCAAGTTGCTTCAACTTCTATTCCAGACTAACATCTTCAAGAAAATGTTACTTGGTTCAGCTCATTTATTCTGAGAAGTAGAAATGTTAATGTATTGTAATTCCAAAAAATTATCACAGATGTCAGTGACAGAAATTACTAAGAAATGGCTATAAATTCTTGGAAGGCAAACTCAAGAATAATTTGTTTCCCGGTAGAATCTCTGTGAGTTTCACTTAGTAATTTATGAAGATGCTTTCCTGCACCAGGACACTGTACTTTGGTGAATAATAACCAAGTAGCAAAAATATTGAAAACCAGATTACAAAATTGTGCAGAGAAAAACTTCTAGGGTCTTTTCAAGTAAAAGTGACTTGGGGAAGGTAAGGAATCATCCCATGAAACCCAGAAAATTTATTTTTCTCTTTTTAATGTAGTTAGGACTGTATATTTAATGAATTAATTGCAATAATTTATAAGTCTTGACTCATATTTTAATATATAATTAACAGCTATATTGAAAAAAAGAAATTTCTTTGGCATTCTCTAACTGAAAGGATATTGATAGAGTTTGAGGTATGTTTTCCCCTGGTAGATCTTGCTAGGTTTGCTTTAATCCACTCTTATTAGTTGTCAGAGAATGGCTTCTCTGAGGCAAATTGATACTAATTTTAAAACACAATCTGCCCTATTTTCCTCTTGCCCTGAGAAAGCCCATATTACTGCTACAAACTCATTTTCAGGAGCCCCCCCCATCTTCCAAGCTTCCCAAAGAAGACAAGGCTTTTTTTCCTAGGAACAGATCCAAGGACTGTGGTCTCTTATTAAATATCATTCCATTTAAATCATCCACATAAATATTCTCCAAATAAAGGGGAAATAGTAACTCCTGGGTATCATCATCACATCATTTCTTTATGAAGCCATGAGTTCTCTCAGACTGTAAATGCTTCCTCTCAAACATGGAGTAAGTTGATACCATGAAAAGAGGTCATTGAGCTGAATTTTGTTTTCCCCAAATTCACGTTTTAAGGCCTAATCCTACTACTGGAGAGTGGATTTAGGAAAAAGCTCTTTAGAGTTCATTCAGTTAAAATGAGGTCATTAGGGTGGATCCTAATCCAAAATGACCAGTGAAACATGGAGAAGAGGGAAAGCTCTGCAGACGCAGGGAGATGACAGCCATCCTCAAGCCCGGGAGAGAGGCCTCCGAGGAAACCAGCACCGCCAACACCTTGATCTTGAACTTGTAGTCCCCAGAGCTGTAAGAAAGTACACTTCGTTCTTTCAGTCACCCTGTGGTACTTATGGCATCTGTAGAAAACTAAC
This sequence comes from Marmota marmota marmota, assembly GCF_001458135.2. Lineage (NCBI taxonomy): Eukaryota > Metazoa > Chordata > Mammalia > Rodentia > Sciuridae > Marmota > Marmota marmota. The sequence goes on from NW_026000026.1 coordinate 84,602,366, forward strand.
AGAGAGAATAGGGCCTAGATTCATGGCCCACCTCTGAAATTTGCTGGTCACTTGTCAGTGACTTGAGCCCTCAGAATTTCAGGTTGTATACCTCCAAGGTGGAGCTGATGCTTTCACTGAAAACCCTTTTCAGTCTAACAGTTTTAAATCCTGTGTGGTGGCCAGCTCTTAGTATCTGACTCCTATCCTTTGCCTGAACTCTACATTCTTGACCAGCTACCTACCCCTTCACATCTCTACCAAGAGGTCTAAAGCTCCTCTCATATTTAATAAGGCCAAACCAGAACACCTAGAATTTCCTAACACTCAGTTCTCATCAGTAAATAACATTCTCACGACTAGGGTGAAAATTCTTAGAATTGTCCTCATGCCTCCCATTATGTTAATCACCAACACTTGTCAACACTCCCTTCCAAAAATATCCAAATTCACTGGTAGATACAGCAATGCCATTGGATAGAAAGTATTGAAACTGACCCGCTTTGTATAAAAGTACTCAACAAAGGTGTTATCTTGGGGCTGGGGCTGGGGCTCAGTGGCAGAGTGCCCACCTCGAACATGTGAGGCCCTGGGTTCAATCCTCAGTGCCACATAAAAATAAATAAACAAAATAAAGATATTGTGTTCATCTATAATTAAAAAAATTTTTTTTTTAAAAAGGTTGTATCTCAAGCCACTGAGGCAAAGATTAAAATAAATAAATAAATAATAAATGCCGTTAGTACATTTGAAGAGCCATTTGGGGAAAAAAAATAAGTAAATCAGAAGTCCCAAGTCTAAGTGGAAAAAAATGAAGCAATGAAGTACTAGAAGAAAACATGGGTACCTCTTTTCACATTAGTGTGGGGAAGGCCTTCTAACCATGACTCAAAATCCAGAACAGTAAAGGAAATGATAATTATGACTACATGAAAAGGAATATTTTGCACAGTAAAAAAGCACTGTTAACAAAATGAAAGGAAAATTTACAAACTTTGAGATGATATCTGCAACATATATTTCACATGAATGGTTAATATCCCTAACATACAATGAACTTTTTTAATCTAAAGGAAAAAATCCTATTGAAAAATAAGCAAGAGACATGAACTCATGATTCACAAGAAAAGGATAAAAATATCTTTTAAACATATGAAAAGATCCCATCTCATAATAAACAGAATGCAAATTAAAACTATACTGAAGCACCTTTTTCACCCCTTAGATTGGAAAAAATTCAAAAGCCTGAAAATATAATCCCTTGGTGTGGCACTGGGAATACAGGCAAGCTCACATATTTCTGATATCACTTTTTTGGAGTATAATTTGTTAATATTTAACAAAATTATATACAAATTAAATATTGGCCCAGCAGTCCTACTTCTAGGAAGTTATCCTAAAATATCAATTAATGCAAAAATACACATGCAAAAAGTTATTCTTTTGTAGCAGTAATTTTAAGTGGGCAACACTGGAAACTTCCTACATGTTCAAGCACAGAAGATTAATTTGGTAAACTATTGTACTGTGGAATACTATACAGTTTTTAAAAAAAGTGAGAAAGATTGCTACGTACTCCAACTTGATGTGGAGTAAATAATAGGAGATATTGTTAAATGAAAAAAAAGAATAATATAAAAGAACATATTTTAAATGTCAATTACTACACAGTAAAAAAGAGAAAATTTAAAAATATGTATGTTTTATTATAATTGCAAAAAAAAAAAAGCAAAACACAGAAGAACCACAGACCCAGATAATAATGAAGCTAGACAATGAGTTCAGTGGTGTAGGAAGGGACACAGGAGAGAGTGACACTCCCTGTATCATTTTGCATGGTTTTGACTTTTAAAAACATGATGATATCCTACATATTAAAAAATTAAAATTAGTAAGAATAAGAGAGAAAAGCTAAAACTAAAACCAAGCTGAAAAAAAATGAATCTAATTGTCAAATGAATACAACCACACAGAAGGTGGGGAAGAGAGGAATTGAAAGCAGAAAGGAATCAAGTTACCAGATACAGTAAAAACAAAAAGAACATCAATAAAACTTTAATTTCAAATAAACAACAAAATTTTTGAACTATATCCCATGCAAAACTTCCCCGCCCACAACACATCTCCTCCGCATCTTCCTGGTCTCATCTTGCAGGACCCTCACTCTGCTCCAGGCACATGGACCTTCCTGCAGTTCCTTAGAGGTGCCAAGCCGCTCCCACCTCACATGCTCAGAGGGCTCTTCCCCCAGCTTCTTTAGGAATCTGTTCAGAAGTCACCACACTTGAGAGGTCTTGCCCATCACATTCCTTTTTCCTCTGAGGCTGATGTATCGTTGGCCCTCCAACTCTGTGGGTTCCATGTGGGTGGATTCAATTAACCTCAGATAGAAAATATTCCAAAAAAAAATGTGTCTCTACTGAATGTGTACAAACATTTCTTCTGGTCATGGCTCCCTAAACAACACACTATAACACCTATTTACAAAGCTTTTGCATAATATTGGGTATTATGATTAACAAAAGATGATTTAAATTATATGAGGGGATATATGCAAGTTACATGCAAATATTTAGGCATTTTATGTGAGGGATTTTGTTTTCCATGATTGGGGGGCTGTGGCTGGAGCCAACCCACCATGGACACTGGAGGTCAACCATACACACATACATATAAAATATATTGTTATTATATGTGTGTGTGCTTGGGTACATGTGGGAGCATGTCACAGTAAATATTCAATAACTATTTGATGAATGAAAGAATGGTATTGGTTGTGCCAGTCAAATGAGCACAGATACAAAGCCACTGGCACTCAGTAAATGTCATTTTCCCATTCTGCACTCACCCTTCTTTGTATAAAGAGACTTCCTTCTTAAAGCCTAGAACCTAAAAACCAGTTAAGAAATTCTGCAAAATCGTGCAGAGAGGTGCTTTGCCTCTAGCTCTTTGTGACTAATCAACTCTGTTTCAAAGTCTTTGAGGAGCTATTTTTCTTCCAGCTACAGCTCTTCCATTTAAAATGGTAATCCCAGGTCTCATTTTGTATTTTCTCCTGTACAAGGACGTGAAGGTCACCCACTTAGCAAACTCTTCAGTTCGTGTGAAATGCATTTAGAAGCAGCGACTAAGGCAATATAAAAGTGAAGATGAATTGAAGTTATTTATATTCAGTAAAAATGTGTTAGAAGAGTAAGGTAAGAAAAATGTATCTCTACAGCAGAAATGCTTTATACATGGTTAAGGAATGCCCACGGGCCACCGTCTGCCAACCAAGATCACAGCCTCGCTTCTCCCCCAAAGCAACTGGATCAGGCAATGTGCAGACCAAGGATGGAAGGATAACAAGGGCATGGCTAGGGCACTGCCAAAACAGAAGCATCAAAGTAGCTGAGGAAAAACTTGAACCCAATGTTCTCTGTACATGATCAATGGAAAATAAGAATTCAGTTAGCTTGTTATGCTCATTTTACAGCTTAGGCTTCCTTAAACTTGGATTATGGAATTAAGGAACATTTGAGTTTAGATTCCTGGCAGTGGCCTCCTGACTCTTTTCTAAATGGCATTCAGCTCATATACAAATGTAAACTTCACCTTTCATGGATCAAAACCTTATCTTGCCTGGTAATGATTTTTATTATGACCCAACAGAGTGAGTACCTTACTTGATGTTGCTTCCTACCAGCTGGAGATGCTGTTGATATTACTCCAAAATAAAATACTCAAAAGAGTTGCCCTTGCAACTCACCTCCTCCACCCACCTGACTAAGTCACAAGTGACATAGAAAAGTGCTAATGTTCGATTTCCTGGGATGCATGCATTTAGCTTGTGTTTATACCCTTGATGTAAATCTGAACTGCTGAAATTAAACATAGGTATTTCTAGGCAGGGCAACAGATTCCAGGGAAATTGCACCCACAGCGCAGGATTAAAGCACCTCAGCATCGTTTTTAAAAACATCCTTTTTATTGATAGTGTGGGTGAACCCAAATCTTGAGTCCAAAAGTCGTTATAAATCTACCAAAAAAAAGTTTAATATAAACTTGAACTCTAATCTTTATGATTGAAGGATTTAACTTTTTAATCTCTTTATAATTGAATATGTTCAGGCAATTAATTTGAATCGCCTACATATTCTCTTTCTGACTTGAAATAAAATAAGTTTTTGTATCATTTAATAGCAATGCTTTTTACACTGCTGGTCATGAAATTAATAAAGTGGGTCATAACAAGCATTTTCTTAATGAACTACAATATAATAGAGAAAAGAGTTTAACTATAGGAGGGAAAAGTATGTTTCATAAAACTTTTGTTTCAAAGTACGTGAATCTGTACCGTGTGTGTGTGTGTGTGTGTGTGTGTGTGTGTTAGGATGCACTGTAAAATGTACTTCCTAATGTGTTAGTCATCCTTCCATCACTGTGACAAATACCTGAGATACATCAAGTTAAAGGGAGGAAAGATTAACTTTGGCTCATGGTTTCAGAGCTTTCAGTCCATGGTTGCTCAACTCCATTGCTTTGGGGCCTGTGACAACAGCAAACTGTGGCACGCACTGTGATAACAGCAAACAGTGGGAAAGCCACCCACTGAGTATTTGAATTTTCATAGGTAATTAGCAGATACCCATAAGAACAGATAAAATCCTAGTCTTAGGTTTACTAAAATGGAAACACATCTATCATCTATCCATCTGCACTGATATCAAGGTAGACATTCAAAAATATTAAGGTTTCTCAAGGAAAAAATATGTATTTTACTATAAAGAAAATCTACTTCTGATTTCTTGAAAATCAAATCCCTAGCTTGTTTTATAAGCTGAAGGATAAAAAAACATTTAAAAAAACTTAGTTATGTTAAATAAGCTTTTGAATTAGAATTCAGTATGACTGGGCTTTGTTAACAATTTAATGACTAATTTGAAAATGTTTTATAAGAACAAAATATTGACATATTTATTGGAATTTTAAAATCTTAAAAGAGGCCTTTCCAGGGCTGGAAATGATTCATTGTGATGGCAACCACGATGAACCGTCAGCGGGGAGAATGACTTCTTTGGCATCTTAATGAACCATACTGAAGATAAATACTGGTGAACGCTGTCCTGGTCTCTACCCTTGTTCTGGAACCTTCTGTAGCTGCCTGTGTTATGATTCCTCAAGGACTTAGGCTGTGGTGATATTGCAGCTCAGATGTCCTATGCAAGTTGATAATGCAGAATGAAATCCAGCCTGGGGGTGCTCTGGGATTGAAGGAGAACCCAGGAAGTTGTACAGGTAGATTCACCCCTGGGTCTTTTGTGGGTAGTGATGGCTGATGGGTCTTGAGACCTTCTGAAAATTATCCCCAGGTATCTAAACAACCTTGTACATTGTAGGGCAGTGGTCTGGGACATAGAGTGATCCCGATGCAGCCATCCAGCCTATTTTGCCGTTTGCTAACTGATGTGCCATTAGTTGCTACTTTTCCCTCCTAGCTCACCTCCAAAGAACCCTTTTATTAAATGCCTCCCTTTTTTGGTATGGAAAATCAGCATAGAAATGTGGCATTTAAGAATTGAACCGTCTTCATCTTGATTTAATGCTTTTGAAAAAGTCTTGTGTAAAAATTAATCCAGTCCATCCATAAGAATATTTGAAAATTCATTGACCAACCCTGAGAAACCTTGACGAGTCATTTTCAAAATGGCACAGACTATAAATGGAAAATGTTGTTTTTTGCTGGGAAGAAGTCCAAAAAAGTAAAACACTCCTAAAATTTATACCAGAGCATCTAGATATTTCTGCCCTCATTTTCTCTTGCAAACAGTGGTATAAGTTTAAAAGCTAAGTTCCCAAGTCCAACCTTCATAAATAAACCTTCACTAGAAAGACCCCTGTGAGACAGGGTGGTATAAACATTAGAATTATACCAGCAGTTCCAACTTAAACTTCTGCACTATCCTCTCATACCTCTTTCCTCAGAGAGGCGAACAGAATCTGCTAATTCTAGGGCATCCTGCTGTTTTGATATTCAAAAGAAAGCCTAGCTAGAAAAAAAATTTAAGGGGTGTCAATTATTTGTTTACTATGGAATAGAGGACTACTCTCCAAAGATGCCCACATCCTCATCTTCAGAACCTGAGAACATGTAACTTTATGTGTGAAAAAGGTCTGCAGATGTGATCTCAAGGACCTGGAGATGGGGAGATTTCACAATGGCCCTTCTAGCAGAGACATAACAGGAATCCAAGTGGGAGAAAGATCTAAAGGCTGAAGCAGGGGTGAGAGAGAAGAGCAGTGGTTTACTACTGGCTCTGACGATGAGCTCTGGAAAAGGCAAGAAAAGGGAGTCTTCCTCAGAGCCTGCAGAAGGAAGCCACTGGGTTCATACCTGACCACTGACTCCTGACCATTTAGAGGTGAGAACTATCTTGTGCTGTTTTAGCGGTGCTTGTGGTGATTTACCACAGCAGCAATAGGGAACTAATATGTTCACCAGACTCTTCCCCTTGGTATCACTTTTTCTTGAGGGTGAATGGTTCTTAGAATAACTTCAGGGTCCCACCCTCATCTCAACCCAAACAGGCCTTAGCTTGAGCACTTAGGTCTCTTCAAATTCATCATTTAGTCTGCATCCATTTGGTTTTACTACCAAATGGATGCAGACTAATTTTATAACTTTCCCATGTAACCTGAAAATTTCCATGATGGAAAAATTTTTGATATAACATTCTCAAAAAAAAAAAAAAAAAAAACAAGAAGTAAGAATATTCTTAACTAGTGGGATAAATATAAGTATTATACTTCCTGGAGTACATGTCAACTACTGAAGTCTTATAAATATGTCAGGCTTCTATGAATACTGTCTTAAATTTCAGGATTCCTCAGACTTAACTTTCATTTGCCTTAGTTGGTATAGACATTTCTAAAACAGCAAAAGAAGAGAAACAGATTTATTTAGCTCCTGTCTCTTCCTGTTGACACCTCTATTATATTGCCAGGTTATTTTTCATGTTGGATATACATTTCTCTATTTACTTTAGACTGAATCGGGTACTCAACTGAAATCCAAAATAGATGGCATGTCAGCAAATAAGTTTATTTATTTTAAATTGAAACTTGATAAAGTTTGATATTTCTGCAATCATTTCAATGGAGTAGATATATTTCTTCAGGTTGGGTAAAACTGCTTATAAATATAAAGAGAAATCTTAAAAAGTCAAATTTGCGTAAGGCTTGAAATATGAAAATCAGAGTCATAGAATGTAAAAGATTGCAAGAAAACCTGAGAAGTTATTATTTCATCTTATCCTGGCTGTAAGTTTCTCTTTCACCAGCGAGCACTTGGCCCCAGAGTAAAATACTGCCTGAGGTACAGAAAGCTCGCACAAGAAAGTACTCACCCTAAAAACTTGCAAATAAAAAAGGGCCACACAGTAAGCTGGCAGTGAAATGAGAAACAACCTCTTACAGAAAGGTCAAGAGATGGTGTGGAGTGAGAAATCTCCAGGGAACTGTCATTGTCGGAAAGAGAAAATGACAAAAGTGACAAATTTCAGAGGAGAACAAAAGAGGGGGGCTGGAAAACAGAATAGAATCACAGTCATCTTCCTTTGAGAACCCATACTCAAGGTCACTTCCAAGGAGTCCCTTAGGCATTGTCTCTGTAAAGGAAAAAGCAGGGAAATTTGGCCCCAGGTCATTGCTAACCAGGGGGAAGTGTCTCTCAGAAGAAGGGGTGAATCTGAAAGGGCAGAGAGCTGGATTCTCTCCACTGGTGGCTCCTGGTTCCACTCTTATCACCCCTCCTCCTTGAGAATTTTTTTCCTTCAATATTAAAAATAAAAATGCATAGAATGTGTTATAACAACCTGCTTCATAATGATCACCTGAGACATAATGACCAAGCTTAAAGTCACACTCCACACAGATACAGATACACTCACACACACCATACAGAGTTACAAAGTCATTCCCGTTTGGTGGCAATTTGCCATGTCCTTAGAGGGACCTCTAGCTCTTCCCTTGCTGGGGATCATGAGAACCATTCCTGTGACACAGTGGTATACAGGATCCCTGCAGGGCTGACACTCCACTTTAACACTCATGAATAGAAAGATGACATAAGGCTTGGAGTTCATTTTAAATTTCCAAACAGCCACATTAAAAAGAAAATAAGTGAATAATACATTTTATTTAACCCAATTTATCCAGAAATATTATCATTTTGACATAATTATCAAAATGTGGTATATGTTTTATTGATATACACACATCTCCATTTGGCTAGCCACCCCAATAACCTCATGAGGCTAATATCTCCAGTACTGGATGAAACAGCTCTAAGTGAGGAAGAGGCACTATAGGTTCGGTAGAGACAGTAACAAACTTAAGTTTTACTCCAGATGAATATGCTGATGGCCATGAACAGTGACTGCAGAGCAAGAGTGGATGCAGAAGTCCCAACGAGAAGCAGTTGTAATAGTCCATGTGAGAGATATTGAGGATCTGAGTTATAGCAACGGCCATAAGGACCATCTTGAGAAATGTCCAAAAGATGAAATCAACAGACTGTAGTTAGATGCGGTAAAGTGAAAGGAAACAGTTTAAGATGACTCCCAGATTCCTAGCTAGAATGGCCAAGTAAATAATAGTGCAATTTGTTGAGACCAGGGAACCTGGAAATAAAACTAGTCATGGACAAGATTAGATGGGTATCAGGGATAATCTATTTCTGGACATGCTGAATTTGAGTTGCCCGCAGAGCAGTCACATAGAGATGTCCAGCAAGTTTTCAGCTTGGGAAAAAAGAAGCCCAAACATTGGGGAAAAGTTGGGTTTAGAGATTTGAGTTTGTAGATTTAGAAGTCTTCCATAAACATCATGAGACCCCCAGAAAAGCAATAAACCAAATAATGAATGTAAGAAGAATAGTCTATGAAGAAAACTAAGAAGGAGTAGAAAGGAGGATAAAAGAAAAACCAGGGCATGTATTGTCAGAAAAGTTAGAAGAAAAGAAAGTTTCAAGGAGGAGAAGGTCAACTGTGCCGAATAGAGCCAGAGAATACAGAGTCCCCTGAAATTCATGCCATTGTGACTCTGCAAACATATATTTTTTTTAAATGGCAGAAGTGGAAATCAGAATACCAAAGGTTAAGTCCTAATATGGAATGGGGAATTGGAGACTATTCACTCAAAAGGCATAGTTCAGAGGGGAAGTTGGGGGATCCAGGAGAAGAGGGGATTGGTTTTTAAATAATGAGACAGACCTGACTACACTTACAAGCTAAGACAAAATAGTCAATAGATATAGTGACATTGAGAAAAACAGAGAGAAAAGGAACAGTTTTAGAGAAAAGCCCTGAAGGAGACAAGCAAGAATGGGATTAGAGTCTTAGGAAGGGATCTCCAACTACAGAGGGGCCCTAACATCTTTCAAAAGATAGGAATGGATACAGATGGGGACTTTTTGTAGAAAGAATGGAAATAATAATAATCCTGAAAGGGTGAAGTCAGGGTCCAGTGGACATGAAGAGGGAGCTGACATTTTGAGATCATCATTGAGAAGAATGGGAGAAAAATCAGGTCCAGGACAAATAAAGAGATCATTGAGGAATTTTGAGAATCCACATGGGGGCAACAATATTGTACATTTAGGTGATTTTCTCCAGCTTCCTCAACTGTGAATGAAAGGAAACAGAGAATATGGAGCTTAATCGATCTACACTTTGGTACTTACAAGGGACAGGCAAGTACATTAGTTAGCTTCTCGTTACTGTGATAAAAATACCCAACAAAAACAACTTAGAGAAGGAAAAGTTGATTTGGGGCCACAGTTTCAGAGGTTTAGTCCATATGGGTTGACGCCATTGCTCTAGGTCCAAGGTGAGGCAGAACACCATGGCAGAAGGGCTCTGTGGAGGAGCACTGCTCCACCCTACTCATGGCAGCCAGTAAGGGGCCACAAGGAAGACACATCCCCAAGTGACCCACCTCCTCCACCCACACCCCACCTGCCTACAGTTACCACCCAGTCAGTCCATTCAAACTAGGATACACTGGTTAGGTTATAGCTTTCATGATCTAGTCATTTCTCCTCTAAACATTTCTGCATTTACACAGGAGCTTTTGGGTGACACCTCTTATCCAAACCATACTAGCTTGCAAAGTAGGTAATAGCATTTATAAGAGTGACTTTGATGATCCACATGATAGCCAGGGTCCATAAGGAAAGAATAAAGACCAGGAGGAAGTGGACAGCCCCACTGGAAATGGAGGGTACCAACAAGAGGACAGCTCAATAATGATAGAAAATAGATACTAGAATAAGCAAGATAGAGTTGCAGACTAGAAATTATGTTTAGAAAACCAGACCCTAGAGTTCTGGTTGTGGAGAGTGGTGATTTAAATCCTGGCCTCTGACTCTCTCATGTCTCTGCTGTATTGGGAGCTGCCTGTGCAAAAGTGCAGGTCAACATGGCCCAGTTGCTATGGTGATGATGGCCTATGGAGGCTATGTGCAAAGGCACACAGCAGTCATCATTCAAGGCCTTAATTTCAGACACCAACTCCCAGGGATAGAGGGTTCTGAGCAAAATAAGATGACCTAATATTTTGCCAGTCCTGCATCCTTTAGATTGCCTGTTTTGCTGAAACTTTCCCATAAATAACTTCTTAGTGAAAACCTATATCATAAATGTGCTGAGCTAGCTCTGGATCAGTCAAACTCCATCAGAGCTTGGCTGTCCCACCTGGCCCCACCTTTTTCTCTGTCTGTCTGTTTGTCTGTTCTTCATTGCCCATAACCCCTCACCTGGCATCTCCTTAACAGGTGAGGCTGAGAGCAGAGATGAGAGGGTTACAGCACTGGGTAATTCAAAATCCAAAATTATAGTCATGGGAAGCAGTAACTGATGAGAAGCAGAGGTGAAGGGTCAGTGGGATTGGGAAGGACAAAGAACCAACAGACAGATCTTGACTTTGTTGACCTTATAGCACTCATATCTGCCAGGCCAATGAAGTACATGAGCAAAAGGAAGGCTATGACTCCAATTCTAACTTTTGTTTTTTTAGTCAATATAGAGAATGACAAGACGATATGGGAATGAAAACAAGAAGAGGTAGAACACAGCAGAGCATGGACTTCACACAAGATAGAGAAATAAACATTTAGTAATGGTGACAAAGAGGGGCTGAGTTACTGCCATTCCTTGTCCACCACACAAAAGGCAGGTCAGGGAATCCCCTTTGTATATCCCCTTGTATACACAAGCAGTATACAAGGCAAGGAGTCAGCAGAGGCATCCCTGAGGTTGGAGAAAAGTGTGTTTAACATACTGTGGAGCTCCAGATACCATGGGAAATGGGACAGAGAACAGAAAAGGAAGGAAAAATTGATAAGAGGGAGAAAACCCCATAAGTAAACAGTGGTGGACACAAGACAGAGGCATCGGAAGGACCTGCATTTGGTGATAACAGGGGACGTGTTTTAGTCAGCTTTTTCACTGGTTTGACCCCCTGGAACAACTGTAAAGAAGGAAATGTTTATTTAGGGGCTCACGGTTTCAGAGATCTCAATCCATAAAAGGCTGACCATCATGGTGGAAGAGTGAGGCAGAGGGAAGCAGTTTACATGATGATCAGGAAGGAGAGAGAGAGAGAGAGAGAGAGAGAGAGAGAGAGAGAGAGAGAGAGAGGAAAGGAAGGAGAGAGGGAGAGAAGTGGGGAGAGAGGGAGAGAGAGACTCCACTTGTCAGATACAAAATCTATACCCTATAGCCACACCCCCAATAAACCACTTCCTCTAGCCACAACCCACCTGCCTCCAGTCACCAACCAGTTAATCCCATCAGGGATTGGTTCAGTGATTAAGTTAAGGTTATAACCCTATCCTTTCTCCTCCAAACCTTCTTGCATTGTCTCACACATGAGCTTTTTGGAGGACATCTCACATCCAAACCATAACAGGACACGAGTAGAGTGTGAGGTTCTAATGGCACTTAGATGTCTCTGGGCATCGCTGGCAGGAATACTTATCTTCTTTCTTTCTTATCCCTTTTTTTTTTGTCCTTTTGTGTTTTCCTTCCTAATCCAGGCTTTAAAGGTACCATAGCGAGCATCAAAATGTGTATTAACGCTACCAATAATATTTAGCTATCTAAAAGGTTCCCAAGGCTTACCCTTATTTTGCTTTTAAACAGTGTAAGAAACAATGTGCCAACTCACCTTTAGTTGGGGTCATAAGGACACTGAACTGAGAATGGTTCTGAAGATGCTCAAATAAATATACAAGCCTCTCTCCCCACCAGTCACTCTAGCCTCAATAAGATAATGAGTTGAAAAGCATCTTCTGAGTGAAAAATATGCAATATTTGTCCAACAATAAAAAATTCTTTGCTTTTAAAATCTTCAAGTCTGGAATACAGTTTAAAATATACAGATATCCATCATTTAACCACTTTAAGATAATGTTGTATCTTTGAGGTTTTAATCACTTCTTTTAAAAGATATTTTTAAAGCCGTTAACTTTTGATGAAAGCATTAGAATACAATGTCACTCTGTAGCAGCAGTTTTCCATCAAATGCTTTTTACTTGAAGTTGTGAAGACAACATTGATTATACTGCCAAGCACTGCTAAAAAGTGTTCTGCATCATAAAAGGATTTGAAGCTGAATTTGTTATCTTCTAAATTGTATATCGTACATTTGATAGGAACATATTGTAAACCAAATAGCATTTCCTATCTAAATCGAAAGATATTATAATAAAACAATTCCGACACTCTTTTGATAAACATGATTTGGTGGATTCCTAATCGAAAACATCTTTTTTGTTCCCCTGGAACAAATGCTGATTGTGTGCTTGCCTGCATGGCTTTGTTCAAGGTGTTTGGTAATCTCCATCACTGAGAATGGCATTGAAAGAGATTAGACCAAATGACAAGATGCTAAAAGTGTCTGAATTTCATCACCACAGAGCAAAACCCCGAGACTTAATGTCTGGTTTTAGTTCCCAACATTTCGTGACATGGAGTTCGTGTTTTCCTCCTGGGAAACATCAAATGAACTTCAGAGACACAAACCTGTTAGTCTTGACTGAACTAATCCACGGATCTGTCCTACTCAGAGCTAACATAATTTGCCTCATATCAAAATTAATGCCACTTTTGAAACTGAATTTGAGGCCCAAATTCCCTGGTTGGTGACCACATTTTTTCAGCTGATTAAGAATAGAGAAGCTGGGCTGGGGTTGTAGCTCAGTGGTAGACCACTTGCCTAGCATGTATGAAGTACTGGGGTTGATTCTCAGCACCACACATAAAAAGCTAAATTAATAAATATTCACTGACAACTGAAAAAAAAAAAAAGAATGGAGAAGCCAACAGAATTCTGTGGCCCAAATTTGAGGTTCAAAATTTTGAAAATAAATGTACTGATTCCATTGCTTCCTAACAATGCTGCAGAACAGGATTGACTTGAGTTCTGTACATTCTGGAATGTATTGGCTGATAATGAACAACACTAATGTAGAATTCATTCATCTGGCTTTTGTATCACAGGAATAACTTGCTTAGCGGTGTCTGCTATACTCTCATATAGGGAACTTAACAGAAGGTTGTAATACTGGTTTTAATATTTATATTAGCTCCCTAAAACTGATGAAATATTCTGGACCGAACTTATAAACTGGTAAGTGTAGCACTATAAATTGATAGTATTGTTATAGTTTGGATCTTCAATTCCCCCCAGAGCCTCATGTGTTAAAGCCTTGGTCCCCAGGCCATAGGAGGTGGTGGAACCTTTAAGAGATGAGGCCTAATGGAGGAAAGTTAGGCCATTGGGGTGTCCCCTTTCAGGGGGTATTGGCACCCTGTCCCCTTCCTGTCTCTGAATAGCCGTCCTCCACCATACACTTCTGCCATGATGTACTGTGCTACCATGGCCCCAAAGCAATAGAACCAAGACACCATGGACTGAAATCATGAGCTAACACAAACCTTTCCTCTTATTAAGTTGATTTTGTAAGGTGTTTTGTCACAGTAATGGAAACAGACGTGTGTGTCTGTGTGTGATGAAAAGAATCAAAGGATTTTAATCATGCCATTATTTTTAACTTTTTCCCCCATTAGATTTAACACCATTGGAAAATATAAGCTTTAGCCTTTGTATTGTTAAAAATATATCATCCTACTTGTTCTTACAGCTTTGTCATTCCTTGTCAAGAGGTAGAATCCATGTCTCTTTTCTTTGAAACTGAGTGGGTCCTTGATAGAATGTGGGAGGCATGAGGCTACATTATTTCTGAGGCTAGGTTAGAAAATGCCACAATATTTTTCCAGTCTTCCTAGAGCACACACCTGTAGGACCCTGAGCCTCCATGAAGTGCTAGTCCACCAGACTGTGAGGAAAGATCAACAGGAAACACAAAGAGACCACCTGTGGAGACCCCAAGGCAGCATGAAGAGAGTGCCTGGCGAGTCCCATGCTTGAGTCACTGTCCAACTCCACTCACACAGGAGCAAAGCCTTCCATAGCTTGTGGACTCTGACCCATAGAAACCAGGAGTAACAATGAATTATTTTCATTGTTTTAAGTCACTAAACTTTGGGGGTGGCATGTAATACAGTGTTAAATAACAGGAGCAAGCCTCTATCTTCTGCCTTAATAAGGGCTCTTGTAGTGGATCTGTGGAGTACTGCCTAGGTTCTCCTTCCATCTTAAATGTTGAAAGCCATCCATGGACTGTATGTGGACTACACCAGCATCGCAGCCAGTGAATAGGGGAATCTGGTGTCTGCGAACCTCCAGTGGAAATTTCCTCTGGCCAAGACTGCCCAGATACATGTGACCCTATGCAAGCTCTGCCCGAGGTCCCCCACAACACCAGAGATGGGCTGACCTGCTGTAGCCCCGCAGCATCTCAGAGATGGGTGTGACCTGCCAAGGAGAGCCTAATTCAATGACCAATCAACCTGCTGACTGCAAGACATCAGGAAGCAAGCCTCCACTCCTGAAACCTTATCCTTGCCTTTTGTTAGAGTCTGTAAACAAGTCAGGATGGCACCTGGCATTTTGCAGAGAGAGTGGTTTGTCGAGCCATTAAGTGTGGAGATTCCTTATTGGTTGACTGCTGTATCTAGTTTATGTTAATTAAGATAAGCTGTGTGGAATGTATATATACCCCTCCTGTCCTACAATAAACGGCTCCCACTCCTGCTGTATCAATGTACACAAGTTGCTTGTCACC
>NW_026000026.1:84617595-84688219 GCF_001458135.2 Marmota marmota marmota
TTATTTTGCTGCAGCTGGACTGCGGCAGCCTTTGATGTACCCCTTAAATAAACCACGGGAGCCATCTTTTAATTGTCCAGCTCCAGCTCCTGGGTGGGCTGGATCTGTCAGATGCTTTGCTTCAAAACTATCTTTCTGACTCTGAGTCTTTTGTTCTTCACTAATTATTTCTGACTTATTTTCTCCAGCAGCTTACACCCTCCTCCGCAGGAAAGAGAGCCCCCTAACAAGGTGCTGTCAGCCTCCTCATTCTTAAAGGAACTCATTCCCCAGGTGAGAAGAATGCAGGCTGTTGAAAACTCACAGCTGTGTCCCTTCCAGGAACTGTCCTCAGCTTAGAGGAGGTTTCTTGCCCAAGTAACACCCTTCCCCAAGGAGAGCCTAATTCAGTGACTGGTGGACACAGGCTTCTTTGTTCAAATTCAGACTGCACAGAAAGGCCCTCGCTGATCCAGCCTTGGTCATTTCCAAGACAGTTTCCCAATAACCTGAACTAAGACCTGCCTCAATCAAATGCTAATTACCAAAGGAAGAAATGGTAAAGTCAGGCCCAGAGATATTTCTGTAACAATTAGCATTTGATGATGATGATGATAATAATAATAATAATAATAATAATAATAATAATAATAACAACTAAAGATATATTGATTCTTGCAATGACATGAACAAAGTGCACCTGATTATCACCTGTAGGCTGAGATGATTTCCCTGTCAGTCTTTTTAAGTTGTTTTGAGACTTGCTGGGTATGATCCAATTTGCCTCACCAAAACTTATTTTGGCCTTGGGCACATTTTGGTTATATAATGTTAAGAAGAGAGTGTTAAAAACTTTTGTTTTACAGATCTTTTATGAATCTGTGTCAGTCATCAAGCACGTGAAACAAGACCCCAGACTACTTCTAAAACTTGGTCTTGGGTATGTGGGCAGAATTCAAGTGAATATCTGTAAAACCATTTCAAGAAGAAGACTTTCATAATAAAGTTTTTGAAGTCAGAAGGTGCTGAGTTCTATTTCTTTTTCCTGGAAGTAACTGCTTCATCCCTCATTTTACTTACCAATCATTTCCCAGAAGTGATTCATTATTTCAGAAGGACGGCGAAAAGAAAGGCAGAGTTCAGAGATCA
Organism: Marmota marmota marmota; assembly: GCF_001458135.2. Classification (NCBI taxonomy): domain Eukaryota; kingdom Metazoa; phylum Chordata; class Mammalia; order Rodentia; family Sciuridae; genus Marmota; species Marmota marmota. Next base: position 84,618,724 of record NW_026000026.1, read on the forward strand.
TTGCTAGAGGCTGATAGTATGGGGGCAGCTTGATGACTTAAGCCACAGGACATTTTTCTTCTTCAATCCGGGTCCTGTCTTCTACTTCAGGCGTTTTATAATTAATTCATGAAGACGAGCTGCAAGCTCTTTCCCCCCCACTTGTCTATTCTGTGTCTGCGGGCTCTTCCATAGCTTCACAGGAGCACAGCTACCAGCCGGGACTACTGATTCCTCAGAATTTTCAAAGTCTTCTTGAGCCTATTACACCAACACTGCAGATGATCAGAAGTGAGTGGGAACAAACATTCATTGGCCCCCCAAGTAATGTGCTCACTGGAATATAGAATTGTTCCATCCTTCTTTACCAGCTTGAGAAGCAAAATAAGAACCAGTCTTTCCAATATTAATTTACTACAAGCCGTCAACCCACCTGTGAAGGGAAGTATTTCTTGTTCCCAAAAGAAGTCTAAAAACTCAGAGATACTTACTCAGAGGGGTCAGTTTTGATGATGGGCCCTTCCAAGAGAGGAAATAGAGCATCCTCCTGGGTCAGCCAGGCAGCTCATGCTCTTCTGCTCTAGTAGGTGTCACAGCCATGGTGCCAGAATAGCCCTTCCTGTCTGCACAGCAGCTCTGCCATGCTCCCCTGATAGGCATATCCCATTGCCATGCAGGGGAGACCAGCAGCAGTGTGTCATTCAAATAGGATTGCTCTACTGCAAATATGTACATTATTACCCGTTAATCAAAATAAATTTTAAATGCTTGAGATGGAAATGTTCATTACCCTGATTTGTTCATTAGACACTGTATACATGTACCAACTGTCACACTATACCCTACAATTTTGTACAATTAAAATAATAATTTTAAAGATGAATGCATTTAAATTAAAATCTTTATAAAAAGACTGTTCTCTGTCCTCTAGAGATATAACTGCCTAACCTATACACAAATTCAGTCTCCATCCCAAACCGCTCATGATGCTAAGGACGTTATGTCAGCCATGTCCGATCATCTAGCTCACGTTCTCTCAGAATTGCATTCCCCTGCCCCAGCCCCATGTACAGTCATGGCTGATTTAGGGAACTCTCCTTGGAAAATGAGTCTCCAGCACTGCTCCTCTAGTGGCACAGGGATAGGCTAGAGAATTGGTGGTACAGCTGACAGCCCAGCCAAGGGAAAGTCAAGTCCAGCACTGGCTCACTCCAGCCCCGGGGCCCACCTGTCTCGCTTCTCAGGAGCACTCCAATTGTCTCATTCCAACACACAAAGTCTTGATTTCCCGTAACAGGTCAACTAGAGTAGCAAAAGTCTTAAAATAATGTTAATATGCAGAATTTCTCTGATTTAGCCTCCACCAGGAAGGGGGGACTCTAGCTTCTCCCTTGGAAATATTGCTTAATAATCCTGGGAATTCTCAAAAAGGTTCTGCCCAGTTCCAGGAAACACTCCTCTCAGTACTCACAGTATTCATAGTTATTAGAACTGCTCATGGTGGAACTGCCTCCTGTCATGGTCACCCCCAAAGCTTCCATTTGTAATCCACAGTCATCCCATCATTGACAAAATGGCATGGTGAACACATACGAGGGTGCTGCCACGGTAGCTCCTAGAGCCCTCCATGTGACAAGGCCATTGGAGGTTACCAACAATGCCACATTAAGCCAACAACTTCCCACACTGAAAAAGCAGTCTCTCATCGATGCACCTCCAGAGGACTGCATGGCTAGCACTTCCTGTCCAGGAGCTCTCCACCTTACCCCCATTTCACTTCAACCCCCTCCCTTGGCTGCAGCCCAACAACCTTAGAGGCAATTACAGATCCACACTCGGCTTTCCCAGCGCTCTGTGCAATTTGTGCAGCATGATTCACTTTGTTTTCAGGGCATCTTCTTGCCTAGCAGGTGCCTTAGTCATCCATGGAAACTGAGCCTGGCAGGCCCACCCACTGATCCTCTGGACATGCTGGTACATGCCTGAATCCTGGGGCAAGCACAGCTCAGCCTCCTGCCAATGACCTCTGCTCTCAGCATGAGGCCTCGCTCACCTATGGATTAAGGGATGGCAGATGGCTGTAGGCTCTTTTCCTCTGGTGGAGGTGCTAAGGTTTCTTTAGCAGGATTAAATTATGCTCTGAGGACTGGGGTTGTGGCCCAATGGTAGAGCACTTGCCTAGTATTTGTGAGGCACTGGGTTCGATCCTCAGCTCCACATAAAAATAAATAAACAAAATAAAGGTATAGCATCCATCTACAATGAAAAAAAAAATCACGCATCGAAGTTCAATGTGATGAGATAAAAAGCCACCAGGAAGTTTCCTGAAGGAGTCTTTAGGCTGCAACTCAATGGTAATATTTTTATCTATCTCCTGTTTCATCACCAGATAACCCTTGTCTATCCTCTAGGGCCTACATTTTCCTGCAAGAATGAATAACATCGTGTTTGGGTGTGAAGACAGAGGCCTTCCAAGAGAATAAGACATCTATTTTATAATGGCCTGCTTCATAGCCAAGGGATTTAGAGAACTGCAAGGTTCTTGACGGAAAATATTTAAACTTTCTAAAATCCATGGAAAGGAAACTGTCAGCTTTCTTCCTAAGGAGTCAATTAATTAAAGTTAAGTCCCCACAAACACTGCCAAATGCCAACTCCAGATTAAAGGACGTGAATGCACATTTCTCTTTGACCCCTTGTCACCAGTTTTAGTACCTGGAAGATTTGTGGAAAGTAGTCTGTGTGCTGATTGAACAGAAATGGGTATTAACTAGCAAGCCTGGAAGATGAAGGGTTCAAGGACGATCTTGAGCATTTGAAGTTCACGACTTCTCTTTTCATCTTTGACTCCCCACAGCTCCACGTGTTCATCTTTTAGTTTCTCATCTTTCCTTTTTATCTTTTACTTTTCACCCACACATGTATTTCTCGAATGGCTTCAATACCTTTTTCCCGTAGGGGTGTGTCTGGGATGAGCAGCTACTTTGAAGCTTGTCTGGTGTGCGTTTGACTGAAGATACCTTCTCTTTCAACATGTTTAAGGAACACTCAGTGTGATTCTGTCTCAAAGCTCCCAGTTTAGGGTCAGGAACAGAGGAGCACAGAGCAGGTGCCAGTCAGAATCTGGGCTCACTCCCCTGCTTACTGGCTTCAGAGTCAGATGCCCACACTTAGGGTATTAAGTATGGTCCTTCAGCCCTAAGCCTCTCCCACAGTCTGGCTGGACAGGAGAGGTCATATAGTGGCACCCCCTTTCTCCCCAGAAAAGTCTTAACTGGGCTTCTCCAGAAATCTTCACCATGGCTAATTTGGGGACTGTCAGCAAAAGAGTCACTGCAAAAGAGTTCAATGTAGATAAACTTCCTATTTTCATATTGCCCTGTTTTACTTGGCCATTGGCCGGGAAGATATCATCACTCCAGGTGCTGGACACCCCCTTACTAGTTTTTCACAAACGTATCAAGTATAGTAGTTTGTAGAAATGTGCAAACAAGGCCTCTGGCCTTGAGCTGGGCTTCACAGAGATGTCTACATTTTTAAGAGAAGTTACCAATTAGGCTCCATGGTAACAGCAAGGGGAGGAAAGATAGGGGAGAAGAAGCTCTCCCTTTCTCAGGCATTGTCCTTGAAGGGTTAACTTGCCCAAAACAGTGAAAGAAAAAGCTGTTTTTATGTGAACTTCTGCAGACTGTGAACTTCTGAGCCCCTCCCCTTACATTCTGGATATAAAGTTCTGAAACTCCCTGAACTCGGGGTTCAGGGGATTGATTGATTACAGCAAAAGCTGTGCCCTCTGAACCTGGCTGCAGACAAATAAAACTGTTTCCTGCTATCTTCGGTGCCTTGCCTCATCTGTCCCTACAACAGAGTCCTTCTCTGCTTTCTATCTTCCTAATTCCTCTGTTAAAAGGTGATCTCCAGTCTAAGTGAGTTTCATGTATTTCTACCTTATTAGAAATTCATTTATTAAACTACTTTGGCACATAAGTAAAAGAAATAGGGCACAGAGGAGGAAAGTTTTAAAAAATGCCACACTCTCACACAGGGATTTTAAGAATTGAGAGAAAAATACTGTTAGGTGAGCTGGGAAGAAGGAAACAAATGAATTGAATTTCCATGATGTACCACAGGGATCTAATTAAGTAGGCATTAAACACCCACAATGAGTACATGGTATTTTTGGATTTTTAAACATGAGAAAAACTGAAGTTCAGAGAGATTAATAATCTGACTCAAGATGGAGTATAGAGTCAAGGTTCTAAGTCAAGACAACAGGATCATTCTGTCATAGCACCTCCTGCAGCCTGACCCATCATGTTCATCAAGTTTTCCCAGGGAAGCCTCAGCTGGTAGAGAACTCTGCCACCTTTTAGCCTGGGAGGGATGATGTCAGAGCTCCCTCTACAGAGGCTGGAACTAGGAAGGAATTGCTAAGAGTCTAATCGTATACACCTGAAAGCAAGAAACTTATACTAATTATTAAAGGAAATTATTATAACAACACTATTATTCGTTGAGGTTTCTTCTGCACCAGACACTATGCTAAGCACTTTGCAGACACGGTCTCAGACAGAATGCAACATAAGCAGGAGCTGCCCCTTGTCATTGCATTCCACCTCTTCCTTAGAATCCCAAAGTCATATAGTCTCACTGTGCATTCAGGTCAGAGAAGGAGCTTATTAACCCACCTAGAAACCAATTTTACTTTGTTTTTCTTTATTAAACTCCTTCACCTTATCTCAGGGAGCTCTATGCTTTCTAATAATAAAATTTTTCTTGTCACCTTCAACCATGATTACAAATAATCCAGTAGAATATCACCGTCTGGCCTAGTCAGGAGATTTACAAAACTCCAAACTCAAAATTAAAACAAGCCTCTTTGTCCCACTCTTTTGCTGGCTTCCAAGGAAACACTCTGCCTTTGCTCTGCCAGCTCCAGGCTGATGAAATCACAGAGGCTAGCTTGACACAGGGTCAGACTGTTCCAGGGGCCCCTGGGTGCTCTTCTCACTTGGCTGAAGGGGCGATACTCTCCCCTCCCCCATAGCAAGTCCTGAGCAGAGAGGAGGAAGAGAAATAACCCCTCTAGGAAAAGAGCATGAACTCTTGAACACTTTCTTGGAGCTTCTGCCATCTTCTTAGTAAGCCCTGGAGTTAGGGTCAGACATGATTGGCACCTTTTGTCTTATTCTCAGGCAGGGGGCTCAGCGGAGATGGTAGAGAATCTTTTGAAGTCCTGTTACACCCACATTCTCACCTTTTTCCTCCATTCTCAAACCTTCTGAGTAAGTCTGCTTTTCCAGAATCAGAGCCCCTTGTGCCATGAAGTTCCTGAGAGACATATTGCACACCCCCAGTTCTCACGTGTCAGCATGGGGAGCAATTCTGCTTGGGGCGGGGAGATTAGGCCACGTAGATTTTCTCATTTGGGGGCCTGTGAACTCTTCTAGATTTGTTTTATAGTCATTCCATCCCCCACCCTGCACACCACCACCTCAACAATTTCTGGAATGTTGTTCCAGTGGGACTGAGAACCGGTTTGTAATCATTTTAAAGTTCTTTGGAAATGTCTGAAGAATCCAGAATCTCCATTAAACTTTAAGAAAAGTCCTCTGCTACTGTCCAGCCTTGTCTTACGTAGTCAAATATGAGGACATAAGGCTTTCGTTTCCTCTTCTCAAATGGAACACAAAGCCCATTTAATCTGGGAGAAATTTTCACCTAGAATTAGCATAGAAATAATATTGTCAATGAAATGTATTTTCCCATATTGTCAACAATAGATCAGCCTTGAGATAATTAAATGATTATAGCATAAAGAATAATGATCAGCTTTTCGCCCGAATTCTCAGTATTCGATCCCAAGAAACTTAGCTAATATTTCTAAAGAAAAAAAACACTTTGCAAGTTGTCAGTTGCTCACTGAGATTTTATTGACTTTTCGTATATTTTCAGAGATTAATACAAGTCTTTGAGTCAATATGGTGCATATACGCACACTGACATTTTTATTGTGCAAGCATAACAATATAATTAAATGCCAGGGTGTATGGCAGATAAGCTATAACGCCAAAGTCCTGGATGAGATGCATGAGATCGTTCCAGAATCCTGTTTAAATCAATCAGCTGCCTCCCCTACTTCCATCTGGTAGATCTCAGAGCAACTGTGAAGTTCAGGAGACCGCCATCAAGAAAAAGAGGCTTATAGTTCACTAAACTATAAGCTCTTCAAAGGCAAGGTGGGATGCTACAGAAAATGTCTTTTTAACAAGCCCTATGATATGTATATTAAAATTTTTGATACATGATGCTTATTTAAGAAAAATTGTTCATATGTGTTCACTACTCCTTCTGAAAACATGCTTAACGATGGTAGGACCTCCATGGAGGTGACGAGGTGTTTGGAGGGCTGTGGTACTCTCCATACATTCAGATAACTTTGAGTTTATTAGAATAAGGTCTGGTACATATATTAACATATTAATATTGATTATGCTATATTATTTATAATATTTAATTAATATTTATTTAATATCTAGTTAATCACTCCCCATTAGTTGATTCTTGTTTCTTAAATATTATCACAAGTTGCTGAAACACCTTTTTGCTGAGTTTCTCTGGCAGCCTTTATAATCCTTCTTTCCAAGGCAGAATGGTAGTGTTATGTTTTGTGCTCAAGGGATACTTGAAAAACTAAGAGTTCTTGAAAAAGGTCAGGCAAAGCTCAGCAATAGAAGATGGACTAAGCTATCTAGCCAGGATTAAATGCACCTGCTGGAGGGACAGAGAGATGAGGAGGGGTGTAAGAGAGAACATAGCCACACATCTGAGAAACCGCAGGAGAGAGTTCTCTGCAAATGTCTGGACGTTCCATGAAAGACCCACAGGCATTATTAACAGTGAAACCTATACACATTTCATTGTCATAACACAAGCACAGGGACCCAGATACTGCACCTGATAAAATAAGTACTTTGGGACTGATATAATAACCACCAAGAGAATATGAGGCTGTAAAGTCATTTCCTCCTTCAGATACACTTAGAAGATTCTGAAATATTTTATATAAAACAACGGCCATGTGAAGATGGTCCTGCTCTCATTCGGGGCCTTTTTGACATGTCAACAAGTGTGTTCTGACACTAGCTTCCACGAGGTAGAAGACATCAACAAAGGAGCTCAGTAATTTGGAGGAGAGTTTCCTTCAGGCACCCCTGCTAGGGTTTTGAGCCTATCTATTTACTAACAAGAATTAGTTTGCTACTTTCCAGAGAACATTTTTCCTCGAGTTAATCTGCAGATATTCAGGATTAAGGAGTTTCAGCCTCTTAATAACGTGAGTCACCCAACCTGTCTGTGGACAGATACAAAATTTGAAAAACATATCTGCTCTCTTCTACCCTCCATAGCCAAGGAAAATTTCTCTAAGGGGAACTGAACTGTTACAATCCAGCCTTTTTTCATGGATGGGGTAATGGGTAAAGAAGTTGAAAATACATAGAAACACTATTTATATGAGAAAAAGTTTGAGTTCTCTGCAAGGGAAACTTCCAGAAGACATAGGGAGAAGAGGAAGCAAGCCTAAGAATCAGGAACAATAAAGAGAAAGCCACTGGGTCCTAGAGACATAGCACCTGGGGAGGATCTGGAGAATTGCCGAGCAGGTGGGCATTGAGGAGCTGATAGGTAAAGAGTTTCAAGGCTGCTCAGTTGGATGCTCTGTGAAATAACTCCTCTTTCAATGATGTCACTAAAGACTGATATTTTGGAATGAAAGCAGAAGTGTTTCCTTTTCCTAGTTTTCTTGGCCTGGACCATAAAGCAGGAGTATGATGGTACCAAAGTATTTGAGTAGAATCTGAAAAGGTCACATAAGGAGGTAATGACCTTTGAGGTACCTCCCCTGGAGAATGAAAAGTCATTAGAAACATTACAAAATCTGGCAAGATGTTGGACTCCCACTTGACCTCCAGTGGTACCCTTCTCCTGCTCCTCTCCCCTCAGATGGGCTCCTGTCGGGCATCAGTGACCTCTGAGCACTGCCATCTCTGCAGTCACCCCTACCTCCTTTCACAAACCTTTCCATATTGCTTCTAGAAAGAAATACCTCCCAAATGTAGAACTCTGAAATTGTTCATGATTCATTTTCTTCATACTGTGATAACTCCTATACATGGTGGTGCTAATAACAAGAAATGTATTTGGTCTTTATCCCAATTCCTGGCAGAGAGCTACTAAAACTTTTGGAATTTTTCAAGTGATAAGACTGCCTTGTTATGCATCATGGGCCCCTTTGATCACACCTGAGTTTATGAAGATGAGGCCATTTAGGTGACTTATGTGACCCCTCCATAACCTGGAGATGGTAATGGTCACCAGAAAGACCAAGTGATATCCAACCAAAGTTTTCAGCCCTAGCCATAAACCTCCAGAAAGGTGGAGAAAACTGTTGGAAATTAAACTCTATGAAAATTCTCAAACAACAAGATTTAATGATGGTAGGCATTGTAGTACCCAGTGACTCAGGAGGCTGAGGCAGGAGGATCATAATTTTGAGACCAATCTGGGTAATGTAGTGACACTGTCTCAAAACTTTTTAAAAAATTAAAAGGGCTAAGGATGTAGCTCAGTGGTAGAATGCCCTTGGGTTCAATTCTCAGTACTAAGAAAAAAAAAAAAGAATTGATGAGCTTCCAAGTTGCTGAATATGTATGTGTTAGTATGAGGAGGATAGAATACTCAGAGAAACGGGGGAAGCTCCAAGTTTCCCACCTTTACCCTATACCTCTTTTCCATCTGGTTTTGACTGGGTTGTATCCTAAATTGCTAAGAGCCAAGTATATGATGCATGGCATTTTTGGTCAAAGGTGATGCCAGCTAGCCATTGAGATGATATGATTATGTTAAGATTTGTATTTATATGGATATTGGACTCCTGCTGTTCACCTAGGCCGGCTACGGGACTCCTGGAGAGTTCCCATTGGTTGGGGAAGTACAGTAGGAGGGAGTTCCGGGGGAGGAGCTCTCTGAGGGTCCGAGAGGAGGCCTCGTGGGTGGAAAAAAATCTTCCCCGTACGGGCCACCAGTTGCTGCAGTCTGGCTGGACACAAAATCACGAGCCACTCAAGCAGGAACAAACTTTATTATTTTTTGAAACTGCCGCCAACGTCTGGTACACACCCGGGAAGATTTTTTCCACCCACGCGGCCTCCTCTCGGACCCGCAGAGAGCTCCTCCCCCGGAACTCCCTCCTACTGTACTTCCCCAACCAATGGGAACTCTCCAGGAGTCCCGTAGCCGGCCTAGGTGAACAGCAGGAGTCCAATATCCATATGAATGCAAATCTTAACATAATCATATCATCTCAATGGCTAGCTGGCGTCACCTTTCGACCAAAAATGCCATGCATCATATACTTGGCTCTTAGCACTAAATAATTAACTAGTAAACACAGTGTTTCCCCAAGTTCTGTGAGCTAATTCTTGCAAATTAACAATCATGGGAATCCTCAGTTTAGAGGTGGTTGATCAGAAGTACCTGAGCCTTGACTTGTAGTTGGCATCTAAAGTGAGTACAGCCTTGTGGAACTGAGTCCTTTATTTGTGGGATCCATGCTTACTCCAGGCAGTGCCAGAACCGATTTAAATTATAGGATGCCCAGCTGGTGTTTAGAGTTGGAGAACTGTGTAGTGTGGAAAAATCCACACACCTGGTATCAGAAGTGTTGTGTAAGGATACAGAGAAAGAGTCTGTTTTCCCAGTGGTTGCAGTCCCTTGACACACAGGGTTATTTACAAAGCAAGCAAGCAAATCATTTTTTCTGATCATAGTAGTGCTTAAACAAGTGGGACAAGTCACAGAGTTGCTTATAGATATGGACACAATGTCTGTGGATATTTTTGAAAATTAAAAACAATGACTTTAGTAAACTGGAACTCAGTCTTCCCAGAAGCATGACACTAGACTGAACAAAATATAATTGTCTCTTTCTACTCTATTATAAAGGGAATCTACATTTTAGCTCCCCTCCCAATCTACTCTTATACTACAGCCCACTGGATCCATGTCAGACAACACATACTTTGACAATGTTCACAAAGCTACAATATTTCCTTGTGATCAGCTGACTTAAGTCACACTCCTCCACCAGGTTTCCAAGGTCTTCCATAAAAAAACCCACTTTTCCTCAGACCTACCAATCTCAGCTGACACCTTCTGTCTAATCCAACATGGCCCATGCTCCACCATAGAACCTGCCCTAGTCCTGCTCATTCAGGCCACATCTGCCCTTGCTGTCTGAACCCCACACCCACTTTTCTCCTAGCTCCCCATATCCACAAGCCCTGTGAGGTCCTACTCAGATGTCTCCTTGCACCCTCTCCTATTGGCAAGGCTCACAGGCTGCCAAGTTGCACAGCAGGCCTACTGGTCCCTGCCGAAATGTGGCAGTAGAAGGGTGGAGCCCTGGAGTGGTGGGCCAGGTGGGTTGGAGTGCAGGTGGCAAGCATGGGCCTGAGGTCTGGCAGGCTTGAGGTGGGTGGGTCATTGCCACAAGCAAGCCAAGGTGCACCACCAACCTGTCATTGCACCACAGCTCAGCTGGCCCAGTGCAAACACTGCTTCACACAGTGTGGCAGCTCCAGACCCAACACTGAGCATGCACAGTCCACTAGCTTCAACCTCTGGCTTCCCGAGAATCAAAGAGAATGTGGAAGTAGAGCCAACTTGAATAGGATTCAGAGCTAACCAACAATATCAGTACTTTTCCAAACCCCTATTAACATAATTTTGGACCAATAACACATTAGTACTTTTCCAAACTCTAATTAGCAGAAGTTTGGACAAATAGCATTGACCCAAGTGCTCTATAAGTCCTTAGACTGGCACACATAGACAGCAACCCTTGTTGGGTCCTCTCCAGATGTGCCATTTCTATGCACACTTGAATAAATCGTACTCTTACATTCATTCATCCTGGTCTCTGGATTTCATCCTTCAAATTCACAGAACAAGGACCCAGAAAGAAGAAGAAATTGATGGTGAGCTGCTGGGGTCTGCTGCAACACTGGAGTGCATAGCCCCCATTAAGAGCTGCAATACTCCTCACAACCTTATGCAGACTCCACCAGCCAGCAGAAGTGGAGAAACTCCAGTCTCACCTGCTAGCCAAAGCCAAGAATCAAAACTTCAGTTATCAGCCATGGTCCCTGCCATGCCCATAGCATCAAACTTCAGATTCCTTTATTTTATTACTTATTCAGTCTTCAGTGGTTTTTCTGTGCTCTAATCCCCTTCTTAGTTGTTACACGCAACTCAGCCCTTTTGTATATCAATATACTATGATGCAGGTTGAGCATCCTTATTCAAAATGCTTGGGACCAGAAGTGTCTCTGATTTTTTTTTCAGATTTTAGAATATTCACATATACATAATGAGATAACTTGAGGATGTGATCCAAGTCTAAATATGACATTCATTTATGTTTCATATATACATCTTTTACATAGCCTGAAGTTAAATTATAGACTTTTTAATAATTTGGGGCATGAAAAAAATTTTCATAGGATCCTCTTGTGGAATCATGCCAGTGTTCAAAAAGTTTGAGTTTGGTGAATTTTGGATTTGGGATGTTCAGACTAGGAATGTACAACCAACACTCTTTTGATGCTGCCATTGTAATAAGTGAACTAATATGGCAGGCCCTCCTGGGAGTGAGTCTGACACAGAGAATCTCACCTGGCTCAAATAATAAGTCCATCTGGCCCCCAAAGATCCATCTGCTTCAGATTCTTATTTTAATTGTCTTGGAAGGGCTCTTACTAAGATTGTAAAATGATGATGAGAAAAGATAACTTAAGACGCAATGATTTCACATTATGGGCTGTGGAATAAATTACATTACTGAACATTTAAATGATGTATTCAAATTATACAACAAAATGCATGGGAAATTTGTTCTCTGGGACATTTATAGACGTCATACACATCCACAAAGAATGTTCAGTGGTCATATAAATTCACTAAGTACTGGATTAAATAAACAGATTTCCCTCTAGCATTGCTCAGAATCCCCAACATGTGTGCTGGGAATGCCCCTGAGTGGGTTAGTGTACACACTACTTTGCCAACTAAACTGACCACAGGGCTTTTTTTGGTACAATTTCTGTTCCAAGGAAATCTTTTTGTCCAACACTGGTGTGGTTTGGGTGTTACCTTCCAGCACCCTCCTCTTAGGGATCTTGCTTCAACACTAACTAATGGGCAACTCCTAGAAATGTTTGTTTTCTGATCTTGGGTTCTTGTTGTGTGTAGGCTTTCTGCTCTTTTATTGAATGTATCACATTTCTCCATCTTCAGTATTGAGCCACATCACAACTATGGGTGGTTCTTAGCCTTTTTCTGCATTTTCTCAGTTCGAACTTTAGTTCAGAGAGGCAGACTCAATACTGATTAATACCATGGATTCTGAAATCCCATAGCCCAGCTTTCAATTACAGATTTACAACTTACCAGCTGTGTAAAGTGGAGAAATTTTGTAAACTCTCAGTGCTTCAGTTATAAAGTAGAAATAATTAGAGAACATACCTCATAAGAGTTTTAAAGAGGCTAATACATATAAATTACTGTATTAATCTGTTTTCTGTTGCTAATAACACAATGCCACAGACTGGGTACATTATGAAGAGAAGAGGTTTATTTTTGCTCATGGTTCTGGAGTTGTGAGGCCTAGGGGCCTCATTTGCAGATGAATTTCTTACTGGCAGAGTCTCAAAGTGGCCCAGGGCATCAAGAGCCAAAATATAGGGAATGGGCATATGAACATGTCTGTGCATGTTCTCTTCCTCTTCTTATAAAGACCATGATTTAATCTTAGGGGCTCCACTCACTAACTTTATCTAATTCTGACTACTTCCCAAGGGGCCCCATCTCTGAACACTAAAGTTAGATTAACTTTCTACACTTTTAATATCTCACAATGGGGATCAAATTTCAATACATGGACCCTTGGGGGGCACTCAAACCATAGTCAAACCAAAAAAGTGTTTATACAGAATCTGGCCTCCAGTGTGTGGTGTTAGTATGAATTTACATCATAATCCTCCATTCTATTTCTGTCTATAGCGATACCTGTAACTATTACCTATTTTTGAAGACTCATATAAATCCTAAAATATGAAGAAGTCCAACTCTTAAGTTTTAAGAACTGCTTGCTTTAATTGCTTGAGAAAAGAATCTTTCTGGGCTTTGTTGGAAAAAGAGGAGAAATAGGAAGAATGAATTAACTAGTTTTGCTGAGAAGAGAACTGTTTCTGGGATGAGTGTTACCTTACAGAGTTATTCCCTTTTAATCTACTACAGAGGTCAGCAAACACTTTCTGTTAAGGGCCAGACAGTAAATACTTCGAATGACATAAGGTTTCTGTGTTAGCTACTCAACTCTGTCATTATAGTACAAAATCAGCCATAAGCAGTATGGAAAGAAATGGGCATGACTGTGTGCCAATAAAACTTTATTGTCATAAACAGGATGTTGGCTGAATTTCTCCTGCAGGCCTGGGTTTACAGATGTCTGCTGTACTATTACCAGCTCTGAATTTCCCAACCGTGTGATCAGAATACCAACTCCAATGTGACCCTGTCTTTTCAATGTGAAGAAGTCAATTCCTCTGGGATCCAATAGAGATCAAAGACCTGTCCAAGGAAAAAGCCAACAAACTTTAGAAGGCAGCAGTGAGACCATGGTGCATCCAACTTCTCTGAAGCCTGCCCTACCCCAAGCTTTTATGGTTATGGAAGCCAGTAAATTCCCATGATTGCTTCAGCCAGGTAGCGTTGGGGTATCCTGTCACATGCAAACCAAAGACTTCTATTGATATGACATGATTATAGCTATATTAAATACATCAATGAATACTTTATGGTGGAAGCTCTTGGCATTCAATTTGTATTTTATATCTAGTTAAAACTTTTGCTGACTTATTCAGAAAAGGAAATTTAACAACCAAAGCCCATTCCAAAATGAATTCAGAGCCATTCATCTAAAAATTTCCAGGACACTTTAGACATTTCTAAATGGCCTGAGGATATTATCTTTTTAAGTATCTATTATTCCTAGTTTACTTATAAAGCTCTCTTGTATTTTGGTTATATTGCTTGTGGTGGTTCTGTTATTTTACGTAATAAAAACAAGCGAGTTCATCCATCAATCTATAACCCTTCAAATGTCTGACTCTGGCTGAGAAGGCATCTAAGTAAAAACAGGAGAGGCACTTGTACCGCCTTCATAAATCAACTTCTTCTTGTAAGATTTCTTTAATATTTCAAGGTCAGTCTTACGTGGAAAACTCCAAGATGTGGTACCCACTGTTGTATCTCCTGTTTAAAACAAATAGGGTACTATGGGGTGCTTAGGTAAAGCATTCAGAAATGCCTGTTAAGTCCACTAAAGAACTTAATCTTGAATACTGGAGATGATGAAGGCCTTGCTCATAGTATTAACTCAGGACAAGGTCATTGCTTGTGAGAGCTCTGAACATACAGCAGGAATGCCTCACACAGCAGACACAGTCCCTCACTCACACTCTCACACACACACACCCTGTGTTCACATCTGATATGCTAATCACCACTGGGGAAACTTGTGGTAAAACAGTCCTAGGATGTGAATTTTTACACCCATCAAGCTTCAGATCCCATGTAGACTCTAGCAATGGGATTTGGTTCATGTTATGAATTAGTTTTCTACTGCTGCTATACCAATGTGGGGCCTAAAACAACATGAATTTATTACTTTACAGTTCTATAAAGAACAAATCTGACACAAGTCTCCCTGGGATAAAGCCAAGGTGTCAGCAGGGTTATACTTCTCCAGGAGGCTCTAGGGGAGAACCTGTTCTGTCATCTTTTCCAGTTTCTAGAGCATGCCCACAGTCTGGTTCATAACTCACCCCCATCTCCGAAGCTGGCAATAGCAGATTGAATCATTCTCACATAGAATGACTTCAACTTATGTTCTGCCTCCCTCTTTCATTTTTCAGGTTCCCTGTGATTATATGGGGCCCACTGAGATAATTCAGGGTAATCTCCCCCTCTCAAGGTCAGAGGCTTGGCAACCTGAATTCCCTCTGCAATTTTAATTCCCCTTTTCTATAGAGAGTCACAGATTCCAGGGATGAACCCTGCTGGGAGCCATTAGCCAAGTAGGTATGACAATTTCCTTGCCAGCGTACCCCACGTTGCTTAGTGGAAGGACTCGTGGAAATAGGACATTTTGCAGTGACATTGCATGTAGGTGACCTTGCTCAAGGACCAAGGCGGATCCGAGTTTAGGGCGTTCCCACTTTAGGACTATCCGGGTTTAGGGTGGTTCCAGGTTTAAGATTATTCCTGCTGGGAATAGGGAGTATCCTGCTGCCTGAGTTCCCCTTGAGTTCTCACGGGATTCAGACAGTATTTTTGGGGAGACAGAAGCCCAGTGGATGTGGATTTGGGCAGAGAACGTGGATTTCCCTAGAACGTGTTTGTAGACGGCTGGTGTGAGTTCGGGAATAAAGAGTTGCTGTTTGAATCTACAAGCTGTGTGGTGGCTCGTGATTGTGTGCCCAGCCAGACTGCGGCAGAAGCCATAGACATCTTTGAGGGCCAATTTTCTGCTTTATACATGGAAACAGAAAAGAAAAAAAATTAACTAAATAAAAATATATTGAATGACGTGGAGAGCACTCCTTTCTGTGATTCTCAGACTGTGCCCAACCTGAGTTTCTCCATTGTATAGAGTAGTAGTTTGCCACTAGTTATTCCATTTTGAGGAAAAGTGCTGAGGTAGAATGACTCTATACCTTCTTTGTACAAGTAAATAATTACCATTTGACTAACACAACCATAAGGCACAAACTTATAAATAAATTATTTATGCCAATAAAACAACCAACTGTGAGCTTATCAAATTAATCAAAAGCAGGTGGATGCAACAGTGATCACCCCCTATCAGAAAAACCAGGCCCATGAGCTCATTGAACACACCAGGTCACCAAATGTATCAATCCCCTCACCAGAGACCCATAAATGGAAGAGCACCCCAAGAGTAGACAGAGCAGTACAGTGACCACAACACCTGGTCACTTGTCATGAACCTGGTCTGGGAAAATTGCCACAGTGATGAACCTCCATTTCTGTCCCCAGGCTTAAGCTCAGCACAGTTTCTCCCGCCCATAATGACAATACCTGGCTCACTCCAAGCTGACACCCTGAAATTGATTGATGTCCATCCAGACCATGGCCCAGAATAAGTCTGGTGTTTTGACAGCTCTGCGCCCTGAGCAAGTTCTTCAGCTGGTTTAGCTGGTTCCTGGTTAGTAGTAATCTTATCTGACCATCTGCCATGACTCTTGCATTTGTATCTGCTCTGTCTTTGCTCTTAGTGCAGCCTCCTGAACAGGTCGGGCTGCCTTGACCCTTTCATAGCCTTTTCTGTAATACACACACATTTTCATCTCCACTGATGTCTTTCTCTGTCTCAGGATTAGTCCTCATGCCTCCTTAGTTTCCTCCAATCTGTGACCATTTCTTATTCTTTTCTTCTTTCTTGACCTTGACTCTTTTGAAGAATAGGGCATTTGTAAAATGCTCCTGAATGTGGGTTTGCCTGATGTATTCTCACAACTTCACTGGGGTAATTAATAGGTGGTGGAATATCCTCCTCACCTTATATCACAGGGTATGAGGCACTGGTGTGGCTTACTACTGTGACTAGGGTCACATGGTTAAAATGGTATCTGCTGGTTTTCTCTACTACAGAGTTACCGTTTTTGCCCTTGAAAACTCTCTTCATTGAAGAGAGTTATAAATCCAGGCCAGACTCAAGGGAAGTATTAAGTTCCATATTTTGGTACGAGGAATATCATTGGATTTGTGGACATGAGTAAAAACCACGACAGTGATTAACAAGAATTTTGGAGGAAGTACCTTGAGACAATGAAAATATCCCTGTTTTCCTTGAAGAGATGCTCACTAATGGTAGCACATCTCAATGGACCCTGACAACGGCCAGTGGTGTTCTAATGGCAACTTTCTATTTCCTTCATTGCACCTCTGTTTAAAATACTTGAAATTATGAAATTATTCTGTAAGGAAGATTTTTCCCTTTGTTTTTCTTCAATAAATTTTGTAGTTTCAGATCTTTTTTTTTTTTTTTTTTGAGAGAGAGAGAGAGAATTTTTTAATATTTATTTTTTAGTCTTCAGCAGACACAACAAACTTATTTGTATGTGGTGCTGAGGATCAAACCCAGCACCACGCGCACGCCAGGCGAGTGCACTACCGCTTGAGCCCCATCCCCAGCCCTAGTTTCAGATCTTACATTTAATTCTTCATGAGTTGATAACTGTGGTGTAAGATTAGGATCTAGTTCATTCCCTTGCATGTGGCTATCCAGTTTCCTAACCCTGTTTGCTAAACAGGCCATCCTTTCCCCCGTTGGGTATTCCTGGCATCCTTGTTCAGGATCAGTTGACTGTAGGTGCATGTATTTATTTTGGTGCTCTCTCTTCTGTTAGTTTATATGTCTATTTTTATGACAGTATCATACTCTTTTGATAACTGTAGTTTTATAATATATTTTGAAACAAGGAAATGGGATGCTTCCAGTTTGTTCTTTCTCAGGTTTGCTCATACATTATAGAAATGCTTTTCAATTTCTATACAAAAGGCCATTGGGATTTTGCTAAAGATTCATGTTGAATCTGTAGATCACTGTGGTTAGTATTTTAACAATATTAAGTATTCCAATTCATGACATAAAATGTCCTTCTATTTGCTTATGTCTTCATTAATTCCTTTATCAATGTTTTATGGGTGTGTAGTTTTCAGTATATAAGTTTTACACATCCTCAGTTTATTCTAAGTTGTTTTATTCTTTGGGGTACTATTGTAGATGAGAATGTTTTCCTAATTTGCTTTTCATATAGTTCATTGTTAGTGTATAGAAATGCAACAAAATTTTGTATGTTGATTTTTATATCCTGAAATTTAACTAAATTCATTTATTCTAGAAATTATTTTATGAGGTATTTAGGATTTGATATTTATGTCAGATTTGTTTCTTTCTAACTTGGATGCCGTTCATTTCTTTTCCTTGTTTAATTGTTCTGATTAGGACTTCTAGTACTATTTTGAGTATAAAGGGATGATAGTGGACAACCTTTCCTTGTTCTTGAGCTTAGGGAAAAGTTTTGTTCTTTACCATTGTGTATGATGTTGGCTATGGGTTTTTCATATATGGCTTTCATTATATTGGGGTACTTTCTATTAATAGTATGTTGAGAGTTTTTGTCTTGAAAAGGTGTTGAATTTTGTCAAGTGCTTTTTCTACATCTATTGAGAGGACTATGTGATTTTTACCTTTTATTTTGTTCATGTGGTATATCACATTAATTCATTTTTGTATTTTGAATGAGCTTTTCATCACAGGATAAATCTCACTTGGTCATGATATGTGATATATTTCATCATGCATTGTTGGAATTTTACATAATATTTGGATAAGTGTGTTTGTTTGTTTATTGTGGTACTGGATATTGAACCCAGGGATACTCTACTACTAGTATTATTTTGAGACAGTCACTACATCTTACCTCAAACTTGCAATCCTCCTGCCTCAGGCTCCAAAATTTCTGGGATAACAGGCATGCAACCCTGTGTCTGACCAAGGTGTTTTGTAATCTACTCTTTTTAGGAATAATGGTCTATAGTTTGGGGGATCCCCTCCCATATAATCTATCTGGCTTTGGTATCAGGTCTCACAAAATGAGTTTGGAACTGTTCCCTCCTCCTCAATTTTGTAGAAGAATTTGAGAAAGATCATTATCAATTCTTCATTAAGTGCTTAATAAAATTTACCAGTGAGGACATCAGATCCTGGAATCTTCTTTGATAGATTTTTGATTCAATCTCTTTAGTTTTTATTGGGTGTTCAGATTTTCTGTTTCTCCATGATCCAGAGTTCGTAGCTTGCAAGTTTCTACAAATTTATCAATTTTTTCCAGGTGACCCAACTTACTAGCATGTAATTGTTTAATCTAGCTAAATGTTAAAAACAAAACAACAACCAAAAACCCCAACTCTTAGTTTCATTGGTGTTTGCTGTTACTTTTCTAGTTTCCATTTCCTTTTAAAATTTTTAAATTTGTTTTAATTAGTCATACATGACAGAATGCATTTATGCACTTTGATACAATCATATGTAGATGGGATATAATTTCTCATTTTCTGAGTGTTCATATTGTAGAATCACATTGGTCATGTGGTCACGTATATCCATAAAGTGATAATGCCTGTTTCATTCTACTATCTTTCCTATCCCCACATCTCCTCCTCTCCCCTCCCTTCACTTTCCTCAACCTAATGTAAGGTAATTCTAATCTTCTCTAGCCCCTTCCCCGCTCTGTTGTGAATTAGCATCTGCATATTAGAGAAAGCTTTCGGCCTTTGGTTTAGGGGATTAGCTTATTTCACTTAGCGTGATATTCTCCAACTCCATCCATTTACTGGCAAATGCCATACTATTCTTCTTTAAAGCTGAGTAATATCCATTGTGTATATATACCACATTTTCTTTATCCATTCATCTATTGAAGGACACCTAGGTTGGTTCCATAATTCAACTATTGTGAATCGAACTGCTATAAACATATCACTGTAATATGCTGACTTTAAGTCCTTTGGGTATAAACTGAGGAGTGGGATAGCTGGGTCAGAGCTTATTTTGTTCTTCTTCTGTAGTTCCTCCATGTATAACATGTTGTTTATTTGAGAGCATTCTTTATTTTTCATGCAGGCATTTTCACTGCAAACTTCCCTCTATGAACTGCTTTTGCTGAATTCCATAATTTCTGATATCTTATGTTGCCATTTTTGTTTGTGTCAAGATGTTTTTAAATTTCCCTTTTGAGCCTGGCAGAGTGGTGCACAACTGTAATTCCAGTGGCTCAGGAGGCTGAGGAAGAAAGATCTCAAAATCAAAGCCAGCCTCAGCAAAAAACAAGGTGCTAAGCAGCTCACTAAGACCCTGTCTCTAAAAAAAATACAAAATAAGGCTGGGGATGTGGCTCAGGGGTTGAGTGCCCCTGAGTTCAATCTCCAGTACCCTTCCCCCCAAAAAATTTCCTTTTGATTTCTTCTTGGCCCTCTTGGTTGTTTGGGAGCATGTTTAATTTCCAAGTATTTGTGAATTTCCAGTATTATTCTGATTGATTTCTAGTTTTATATCATTGTAACAGAAAATGTGCTTGATACGATTTCAATCTTAAATTTGTTAAGATTATTTTGTGGGCTGGTGCATAATTCATCCCGGAAAATGTCTGTGTGCAGTTGAGAAGCCTGTGCATTCTGCTGAGGTTGGGTGGAAAGTCCTGGATGCAGCTGTTGTGTCCACTTGGTCTATAGTATAGTTCAAACGTAATGTCTCCTCATTGATTTTCTGTCTGGATGATCCATCCATTGTTGAAAGCTGGATCTTCAAGTCCCCTGCTATTATTGTATTATTGTCTATTTCTCCTTTCATTTCTTTTAATATTTGCTTTACATATATAGATGGTATGATGGTGGAATGCATACACATTTATAATTATTATACCCTCTTAATGAATTGGCTCTTGTATCACTATGTAATGACCTTGTTAGTTTCTTGTTGCAGTTTTTGACTTAGAGTCTATTTTGTCTGATATAAGTAAAGCAATCCTGCTCTCTTTTGTTTTATGTTTGCCTGGACCATCTTTTCCCATCCCTTTACTTTCAGTCTGCTCTTAAAACTGAATTGAGTGTCTTGTAGTTTGTGTATAGTTGGTTGGTTGGTGCTTTCTCTTCTATTCAGCTAGTCTTTTTTTTATTAAAGAATTTATTCCATTTACAATTAAAGTAATTATTGATAGGTAAGGACTACCTATTTCCATGTTGTTAATTTTGTACTGGATATTTTTTCTGTCCTTTCTCTCTTGCAGACAGCAAATCATCAAATCTTCTGTGATTTGATGATTTTACTATAGTGGTTGTTTTGTTTGCTCTTTCATTATCTTTTGTGTATCTAGTATAGGTTTTTCCTCTGGGGTGGTGATAGGCTTACATAAACACCTTGTAGTTATAATGATCTATTTTAAATTAATGACAACTTCACTTTGATGTTTCACTTTGAAAGAGCATGACCCAACTATGTGCCATGGTAGAACCACTTACTTCAGTTTTAAGAACAAACAGACTGAAGTAAAGTGATAGCATACAAAAGCTCTACTCTATGACCCCTCCACATATTTTGTGTTTTCCATGTCACAATTTACACCTTTTTTTATTTTTAAATTGTCATTGTGATAATCAGATTTCCATTGCTATGATAAAATACCTGTACTTCAGAGGTTTTAATCACTTGCTGTGAAGCAATAATTAAAGACCAGGCAGTCAGTGTAGATAGGTAATTAGGTGGGTTCAAGAAAATGAAGGCCAGTTTGGGTCCAGGAAGTTGGAGACTGCTGGGGAATTAAAATGTTAATGCGACCAGAGCCCTTCCTCCACCCTTATCAAGTTAACCTGTCCCTGCTCCAACCTGTTGCTAAGCTAACTTGTTCCAGGAATTGTCCCTCCCTATAAGGAGCTGTAAAAGTTGTTAATGCTTCCTTCCTGGATCACCCCATTTGGCCCTTCCCTTTGCCCATCTGCTTCTCACCTTTTGGCCATCCCACCTGCATCTCCTGAGCCCAATCACAGTATACAGGAGGGAGAGCTATAAGCGGGGAAAGAGCAGGAAAACAAAGAAAGTCTAAAATATATAAAAGGGGCAAGAGACCCTCACTTCTTGGGATACCAGGATACCAGCTATGGCCCCCATCTCCCTCCCAGGAGAAGTCTGTGTTACTATTTTTGAATAAAACCTGCTTTATACGCTTGCCTGGGCCACTTCTCTTAAGTTCAAACTTCAACGTTTGAGGAAGCAGAACTCGTCACTGATAACCAGTGGGTCTCAGTTGCTTGGTTCCACTGTTTCTGGGCCTGTGGTGCGGCAGAGCATCCTGGCAGGGAGCACATGGTAGAGCAAGGGAGCCAGGAAGCAGAGACAGGGACAGTAAAAGAGACACAGGGGGTTGGGACAAAAAAAATCCCTTTCAAGCCCATGCACCCAGGGACCTACTCTAATTAGACCCCACCTCCAGAAGTTTCCACCACCTCCCAGTAGCCAACCAGACCTTTAACACATAGATTTTGGGTGACATTTCAGATGCAAATTATCACAGTCAGATAATCCAGAGATCTCCAGTTCCTAGGGGTTGATTACTGGAATGTGATTTTATTTCTTTGGTAGTGTTACATTTTATTGATTTTTTTTATGTTCCTTGAAAGTCTTGTATTGGTATATTTGCATCTGAAGAGCCAACTCTTCTATCCTTACTTACTGGCTTCACCAGACAGCTCATTGAGGGTTTCCCTGCTCTCTTTTAGACATTTTCTATGTATGTGCCTGTTCCACCCCTATCTTTCCCTCTTAGTGGGTAATTCTTAAAGCAGTATGCCTTATCTTGATTCTACAAAGCCCAGCTGTGTTAGCTTTTTGTCACTGTGACCAAAATACCTGACAGGAACAACTTAGAGAAGGGAAAGTTTATTTTGGTTCAGTTTTAGAGCTTCAGTCCAGCGTGGACTGACTGTATTGCTCTGGGCTCAGAGTAAAACAGAACATCATGGTGGAAGGGCATGGTAGAGAAACTCCAATCCATTTATGGTGGCCAGGAAGCAGAGCAAGCAAAAGCAAGGGCCGGCAGAGAAGATGCACCCTTCCAGGACACACCCCCAGTGATTCCCTGCCTCCAGCCACGCCCCACCTGCCCAGAGTTACCTAACCTCTTCAAACTAGGATGGACAGATGGATTAGGTTATAGCTCAATCATTTTACCTTCAAACATTCCTGCATTATCACAGGAGTTTTGGGGGACCCCTTATGTCCAAACCATAACACAAGCTGGGTCCTGAGAGCCTCCTGTTTATTTTCTTTATAGTGGTGCCCCAAAAGTCTCAAGTTGGAGTATTCTCATCTTTTGTACTAAAGCCTGCTCTCCATACAAGATGTTTATGCTCTCTGTTGCTGTCTGCAGGTATGTGCTGAGGGAGCTGGTCTGGTAGGGCTGGGGGTGGGGGGGAGTGAGGCCTGAGCATCAGTTAGAGTGCCCGTGGGGCCAGTCGTCGCACAGTTGAGGTGCTCTGAGTGGTTCATGGTGAGCTTCCTGCTGGAGTCTACGGAGCACTTGGTGGAGTCCATGGCTCCTGACCCTGCTCCCAGCCTCTCCTAACTACTCAGCCATTCAGATCATCTGAGTATTCTTGGAGGGATGAGAAATCAGTGGGCCTCCTGCCTGGTATCCCTCACAGCTACACTCTCACGTTCCCTTATGGGGAAATCTCGGGCTGAGGGTGTGTTTCTTGGAACTGAGCTGTGCAAAGAGAGATATATGTGGGTAAGGCGAAATTCTTTTCAATGCATCTGTTCTTGTTTTGTTTTGTTTTGTTTTTCATTCAACAATGTGCTGGAACTTCTCTGCTGGACTCCCAGACTCCCATGGAGGTGATCTCATCTTTGAGTAGCTGTCACAGTGCACAGTCTTCTGCAGGGGGATAGTGATAGAAAGTTATTTTGCTATCTTGCTGATGTCATCTTTTGATTTATGAATTTTAAGGATTTATTTTATTGATTGGTTGAAAGTAGCTATATGGAGATGACTATTGTAATAATCCAAACTCCTTAACTTTAATTTAGGAAAGTTGATCAATAACATACTCACTATGCAGCACCTCAGGGTTTGCTTTTGCAAACCTCTGCACAGACCACAGATATTCTTCATTCATCAAACTTCGATTGAGCATCATTGTGTCCCAGGTATTGTGCCATTTACGGATGATGCAGATAGGAAAAAAACAGTTTTCTTTCTCTCTCAGGCATCCAGGTACAACACATAGAAAAAATTCAGCACTTGTAGTAGACACTGGAGTAAAAATTTATAAAAATGGCCAGTACTGGCACCAAAGAGGGAATGACTATTTCTTTTGAAGCAGAAAAAGCAGAACACAAGGTTAGAGCAAAGTTCTGGAGTCGTATTTATAGAACTGGAATCCCAGCCCTACCACATATAAGCCATTGACACAGAATCTTAGCACCTCAGTTCCCTCGCGTGGAGGTGATGACGAGACCTATCTACAGTAAAAACCAGGCAGCATGTGCCACACAGTTTCATTTTCAACCTGGATAAAAGGAAAACTCTATTTCCTGGTTCCCCTGCAGCTAGGAGAGACCATGTGTCAGACTTTGGGCACAGAATGTGGAAGAAGTTGTTGGATACCAGTTGGAGTCTGGGACCCTAAAATATCTATGTGATCCTCCACATGCTCTGTCCTTTCTATGGAAAGACTGTGGGATGACTGGGCCATGTTATGAAAGAATCTTAAACCCAGCACTCAATGACTTGATGACAGCTGCCTGTTTTAGTCAGTTTTTAGTCACTGTGACCAAAATACCCAACAAGAACAACTCAGAGGAGACAAAGTTTATCTGGGGCTCACAGTTTCAGAGTTCTCAGTCCAGAGAGCCAACTTCATTGTTTTGGTCTCAAGGTGAGGCAGAACATAACAGGGGAAGGGCATGGCAGAGGGCAGAGGTACAGAAAGAACATCTCTACATCTCTTCCAGGGCACCCTTCAGTGACCCACCTCCTCCAGCCATGCCCCACCTGCCTACAGTTACCACCCTGTTTTTCCATTCAAACCAGAATGGACTGATTAGGTTACAGCTCTCACAATCCAATCATTTCATCTCTGTATATTCCTGCATGAACAGGAGCTTTGAGGGGACATCTCATATACAAACCACAACATGCCCAAGAGGGCCGCCCAGCCAGGCACATGCACATCAGATTCTGCTTGAGAAGACAGCCCAGTCTCACTGCGATGCTGGAACTGCCTTATTCCAACAACCAGCCTGTCCTTCAATGTTCTACTTCAAAGGTCACTGAACGCTGAATGAGTTAAAAAGCTCATGAAATGCTCTCAGTACCTGCTAGCCACTAAGGCTGTCATCATTGCCAGGATACAAACAAGGAGCCCACTACAGAACTGGGACTTGAGGGAATGGACGGTGAAGGGGTTGTCAAGAGTTTTTGAACAGAAGGGGAAAAAAAAATATGAAAAGTCAAGGAAGGTAGAGAAAAAGTGACAGAGAGAGAGAGAAAAAAAAAAAAAAGAATATAAAAACCACTGAAATGGGACAAAGGGAGCAAGAGCAATCCAAACAGTGGCCAGAGCAGCTGCCCTGAAAATATGTCCTTGCCGCCTAGCGTCCAGCCTGCGCTGCTCAAGGCAGCGTGGCCAAGCCCATGGCGCCTGCAGACAGCTGCTCACTGGCGCTCTGAGATTTCTCCCTCATCCATTCCAGATCCAGATGGAGAGACAGGAGGCCTGGCCTTTTCATTTGTTACCACCGGATGGAAAGCTCTTTCTTGGACACTTGTTTTTATTACTTGAAATGTGTTTCTTTTATCACCTTCCGGTCACAGGCTCAGTCTTAGAAACAGCAGAAAGCTCTGCAAAGGCTAGGCCAGGCGAACAAAGCACAGAGCAGTCTTTGTCTCTGGGCTGTGAGGGAACAAAGGACAAATGTGTAGAATAGCACTAGGAAGCTGCAGAGGGCTGTCTCCAGTGCCCTCTGATCGACACAGTTCCCTAGGCCCAGGGGTTTCACCTGCAGCCAGGCAATGATCTTTCTTAGTGCTAAGCTCACCAGAGGCTGAGGAGCTAAGCAGCTTTCATCTCCTTATCCCTGACCCACAGACCCACTGAGAAGCATCCTGGAGGGGGACAGCCCTGGAACTTACTTGAGCCGAACTTCCTAAGGTTTGCTTATCCAGAAAGCAGTTGTTCTGGGGTCCCTGTTTGTTGAGCTTTGAGGACAGCTAAGCCGTCACTTCTGCTTGTGAGAAGAAAAGGAACCATCTACACAGTTAGAAAATCGACACCAAACCGACAAGACTGAATCAACCTCTTTAATATGTAAATCTTATGGAACAGAGAGCTACCTGGGCAAAACACAGTAGTTGTCCTTTCCAGGCAAAAAAGGCTACCTGTGCCTGAAAAATAGGAAGAAGCTATAAGGAAAATCAGATCCAGAAAAACAAAATGTGGTTGTATGTGAAATTTATGAAGCCTTTACCTTTCTCTCCAGATTCTTCTTCTGTCCAAGTCTTCCCTGCCAATTTCTGGCCCTGGTGTTTTCCCAGATTTACTTTCCATCAGGAAGCATTTGAGAGCAGTGCTTCTTGCGGATGGACTCCTTCTAACCAAGCCCCTCCTAGGAGCCCTGAGCATATAAATTAAAGTGCATTAGCCCCCTCAGGCCTTTTTCCCGGAGAGGAAATCACGTCTACTTACACATATCTGTAAATCAAGACCTATTTGTCTATGGTGTTTTTGTGGATATGGCAAAACAAAACCCAGGCTGGCTTGGCTTGCATGAGAGCTGAGCACACAAAGAGATCCATTCATGCCTTTGGGCTTCAGAGAATCCTCTGGTCCAACCAAGGTCAATGATATGATCACAGACTGATTTCAGAAGTTAGTTTTTTAAAGGTGCATTTCACTGCTGCTAAAACTATTTTTCCTCTTTTAAAACAAATGCTCAGAAATAAAAAACAAGCCTAAGAGGGCATATCAAATCTGAATGGTAGTTGTGTCTCTTTAAAATACGCAATGGTGTTATATAGTAGATTAGCTGTAAAGTCTAATCAAAAACACCTCCCATGCTGCAGAATTTGACTCACAATATGTAATACAGAAAACTCTCAGAAATGTTCACAATTATTATTATTACTATGTAAATGCACAACTCCTGCATCTTAGCTAGAATGGTCTCCTAGGGTGGGGAGTAGATTTTATTCTTTCTTTGACTCCTTTCCTTTCTACTTTATTTCCTCCCTTCTCTTATTTTTTCTTTATTATCCTTTTTTTAAAAAAAATGAAAAAAAGGGAAAGAAAAAGTGACATTTATTGAGCACCCACTCTGTTGACAAGTGCTTTCCAAGTATTTATGCAACCTCACAGCAACCACGATTCCTTCCATCAGTTTAATCTGATAAAAAATCCTGTCACACTTCCAATGAGCCCATTTTTAATAGATTTGATTTTTAAAGTAGCAAAGGCAATTTATTAAGTGTATTGCTCTAAGATGTCCAAGACCTTAATATGTCCAATATCTATTTAGATACCTGTGTGATCTGCAAAGCCTACACATTGTCTTTAATTTAATATGCACATCGCACATACTCAAAAATGCACACTCTTCCTCTTTACTCTGTGATGTGTGTGCAAGGTTTCATTTGCTGGTTGTGCTGTGTCCTGGCTCTCTCTCTGCCTCTTCTTCCTCTGTTTCTCAAATGCCTGATGAGTACAAGGCAGATGAACAGTCTTGAGAAAAGAAGTCCCTCTGCCCTTCCCATCACCGTTCTGACTTTCTTTGACTAATCCCTCCTCTGCAGCCTCCTTGCCCTGCCCTCTGCCCTGGTTGGCTCCTCCAGGATGTTGACCTGCAAGGGGTAGGGAGTTAAGGAAGGGAAGTTGCTCCAAGGGAGTGGGGAAGAGACCTGTCACTGCCCAGTATTTTCCCAAAGGAAAATTTCTTCAAATCAAATATCTGAAGAATGAGACAATTATTCAAATGGAAAGAAGTTGAATTTATTTAAAAGATTACATGGAATCTTGAGAAATTAGTAGATAATGTCCCTTATTTGACCCATTTCCATCTTGATGCTTGTCTCATACCTGGGGCAGCATATAGCTTCCAACAGATGGGACCCAAAGTTGCCTTCAGACCTGCTCTTCCTTAGTTGGGGGGAGGTCTGTATTTTCCCAGAGATGTATTCACTCTTCTCCATGGTTTCCCACACTTATCAAGCTCCTCCTCTCTTGCTTCATCACTTTCTTCCAGGAAGGATTAACAAAATCAACCTGTAAGTCAGGAATGGTGACTTAAAGTTTGAGGCCAGCCTCAACAAAATCCTGCCTCACAATAAAAAATAAAAAGAACTAGGGATGTAGCTTAGTGGTAAAGCGCTCCTGGGCTCAATCCCCAGTACCAAAATAAATAAATAAGTGGAAAGGAAAAAAGAAAATCAACCTTCACATATGCTTTTGGCCAAATAAATTTTACAGCGAAGAAATTTATACTTTTTACCAAAATAGCTTCTAAGAAGCATGTAGGGAAGTTAAATTTTGCTGGGCAGAATTGTGCCCTTGAGTTCTCCCTGGATGTAAGGAAAATAAAAGCTCCTGACTGTTGGGCTCTTTGCTCTTTACAATCATAAAGGAACGTAGCATTATATCTTCTGCTGAGACACAGGTTGTGTGACTTCTCCAGGTCACAAAACTAATCAATGGTGAAGCTGGAGCGTGGCCCACACCTGTCTGATTGAAAATCCTTATCTTACCACACGTTTCACATGCCAAGGGGACTGTGGGGGCACCGAAAGTCTGTCTGTCCATAAACATCTGTTCATATAGATGTCTCTACAACTAGCCCCACAAGTACCTTGTAGGGCCTGTAGGTGGTGCTGGTAGTAGCATGAGAGGGACTGCCTATGTCGGGTCTATTAAAAATGCTTTCATCTGCATTAACTTGTTTTACATATGGAACTGAGTCACAAATTCACAGTTTCTTCAGTATTCCAGGATTTCTCAGAGCTTTTTTCTATAGTAATGTTAGCTAAGAATCTCAGAGACAAATGGAGTTTTTAAATTTCCTAAATTTTTGACCAAGGGGCCCTTTGTGCAGTAGGCAGAAGCACGGAGCCATTGTTTTGCCAGGCATTGGCTGGGAGATGCTGGGGTTGGTGGTCTGAGTCTTAACACAACGTTCTCAGGTATGCCAGTGAATTAGTTCATCAGGATCCCCCCGCCCCGCCTATTCCTCTTCTATTCTTTTCTAAAAGGAAGCAGAAGATAGAAGATATGGGGGTAGTAGAAGGGTCATGACAGGACTGACGGGGTGAGGGGGTAGCGTAAAGGTGGGGGTCATTTGGGCAAGTGATTTAACCTTTCCCAGCCTGGGGCTTCTAACTCATAAAATGGGCATGGCAATGTCCCCCTAGCAGTCTTACACAAGAGATGCTGAGTATGGTATGGGGTACACGTATTATCATCAGTATGGCTGCTATTTATCATCCTATTACCTCTTTCATTGAGCATCGTGACCTGGGGAAAATTTTGAAACCAAGTGAAGCCCATTTCTTCCCCTTTAAAACAAAAACAAAGGTTCTATATCACAAGGCTGTTGAGATGCTGTAAGCCTCTGCCCAGTGACAAGCACATGGTGGCTTCTCACTGTGTGATGTCAGGTTGTTTTCCTCCACCAGCCCTGCCTCTGGGGGGGGGGGATGGGGTGGAGGGGTGGGGTGGGGTGGGCACCCTCCAGCTTGCTTGCCTCAGTCCTGGAGAAAACGCACAGGTTGAAGGCTGTTCTAATTCATACTTCTGAGTCCTTCTTTCACCTTCTATTTGGACAAATTTATTTCTCTTGGGATCATGAAGCTCATTCATCATGATAGGCATTTTGGTGTGCAGCTTTTGGGTTCACTTCCATGTTTAGGATGGACATTAATTACAAAGCACACCGACTGCAGATCTGATGTGACGCCTCACAGCAACTGCCACGGCAGAACCCAGCGCTCTTGCTCCCACAGTCTCAATCTTGTGACCTCTCGTCAGGTGCAAATTGTGGCTGACCTGATCCAGGTGTGCCTGGGGTAGGCAGTCTCTGTAATTTTATTTGGTTCCGAATTCTTGTCAGTGTTCAGCAGAATCTAATGGTTCTGTGGTGAATATTCCCCTCCTTTTTTTCCCCTCCTTTTTTTCCCCTCTGATCAAAGAATAACTATGAATTGGGGAAAACATTACAGATGAGAAACAATGAGCCCAGTTTTTGCTTGTGTAAACTCAAGCAAGGGCTGTCACAGGGATTCAGTTCCCTGAGGCAAACCCAATAGAAAATGCCACAGGCAGCTTCCCCGTGACACTTCATTTCTGCACAGTCCCAGGCAGTGTTACATAAACTGAATGTCCAACCTGCTTTTCTTTCTAAAATTTCAATAGACCTTAACTTGCAGGTCTTACAGAGACATAACTGTACTCCACACGGAGTGGCACACTATAGTTTTGCCAGGTGGAGGAGACTTCCTGTTGATATCAACCATTTTCATTTGTTGCAGGATCAGAAATAAAACCATATGAAAAATTCATATAAGATTCAGACATTAACCAGCACATGGTAAGAGCCAGATAGATAACTGGTAGCAAAGTTCGTGCAGAGTCCTGTAATTTTGTGAAGAACCATTTGGTCTTCAAGTCTGCAACTTATTAGATTTCTGAACAAAAGAAAAATCCAAGAGCACTATGAAGTCAAATTTAGTATGCTTACTTCACTCCGGAGCAGAAATGGAGTTACTAAAGACCGTTTGACAATTTGTAGTTATTTGAAGAGCATTGCTGGATTTAGACACCTAGGTATTTTATGTGCACCTGGTGCCCTCTAGTGACAGGGTGAGCAGAGTCCAGTAACACTAAAGCCTCCTTGAGGTTGAGAAAGCCTATCCATACTTGGAGGGAAGAGTCAAGAAGCTCTTGGATCAGGAGGCTGAGGCAGGAGGATTGAGAGTTCAAAACCAGCCTCAGCAACTTAGCAAGGCCCTAAGCATCACAGTGGGACCCTGTATCTAAATATAATATAAACAAAGGACTGCAAATGTGGCTCAGTGGTTAAGTGCCCCTGGGTTCAATCCCTGGTACCATGTTGGAGTCCCTTTATAATTGAGAAAGCACCTATCAACGGGCAACCTTAGGTTTATCAGATAAGAGTTCCTAAATACTTTTGAAGTTTCACTTTTCTTTAAGAGAAAGGACAGTTTCTGCTTCATATCTCTAGGAACTTCACTAGGGTGAGTGCTGAGTTTTTCAAGGTAATTGAGGTATACTCCCCAAATCACACAAGTCTCTCAGCTCCAGGAGACCCATAAAGAATCAGAATTCAAATGTTCTACAAGCCACAGCCAGAGCAGAATACAGGCCCCTCGTGGGCTGAGATCCTTTCAGGTCAGTGGAGGACCTAAGTGCCTCAGTATCTCCCACACACATCTGCTGGGCAAACCTTTTATTCCTCCAAGCAGTTCCTCGGCCCAGAGCACAATCTCTGCCACTGAGACCCACATAGTGCCAGGGAGAGACCATGCTGTCATTCTTATTTCCTTCCCTGTGGTGGCACGGTCATCAAACTATGTGACATCTTCTATACATCTGTTCCAGACACCGCTGCCCTAATTCAGGTCTTAAAACCATTTCCCACTGAGACTATTTTTTTTTTTCTCTTCCAAATTGAATTTGCTCACCAGTCATTCATCTTCTACACTGCTACTAGCTCCTTTTCAAAAGAAGCATTTTCTTATCTAGCAATATCATGAAACAGAACAATAATAAGAAATGGCCCCAACCCACTTCTTTGGGCTCTCTTCCCATTTCTTCAGATAGAACATGCTGTCTTTCTCTGAACAAACTAAACCTTCATCTTTTCAGGCTCCCACACACTTTGCTCTCTTTGTGGAGACCTCTGGCCATCCTGAGAGATCTATAAATGCCATCTCCTCCAGGTACCATCCCCCAACATCATGCTGGCTCCCACCCATGACCCCACACTGTGCTCTGACAGCATTGTTGGTCACAAGAGTCTTGTTATCTCATTTATGCCTTTGTTTCCATGTCAACCTGCTCAAGAGCAAAACTCTAGGCTTACTTTTTTCATATGTCCCAGAGTTGCCTAGCTTGCAGTAGTATGCACACACACAGTAATATATAATTATACATGCATGTAATAAAAGATATATATGCAATCTTAAAGGCCAGCTTCATTTGATCTACATCTCATCAGTCAAAATTCATTTTGGAAGACTTGTGAAAGAGCATGGAATTCAGCATCTGACAGGACAAGGTTTGAGTCCTTTTGCCACCTCTTACTGTGTGAGCTGAGGCCAGTAATAAACCTCTCTGAGCCTCAGTGTTTTCACTTGAAAAATGGAGACAATAATACTTCTCATGCAAAGTGAAGACTAACTAAGTCACTATATGTGATAGTGCCTGGAATGTCATAGGCACTCACTGGTTGGAGTTTCAGCTTGCTAGTTATTCTCTATCTATCTTATATACAACATATATATGCACAGGGTAAAGTAGATTTGCTCTTTCTTCCTTCAGGAACAGTGAAATTCAGAGAATCCAGTTGTCTCTGATTTCATGCCGAATATATCTATCCTTTACATCATGACTCCTTGTACATTTTCACTTGCATTGGGCATAGACTGATTAAAAAAAAAAAACTAATGGAAGCTTATTCAAGGGTCAAGTATTACCTCATGGAAATGTTTTTCTGCCATTCCTCAGTTTTATACTGAGAAGTGGGGGAAAGTGTGTTTTTACTAATAGGTGGTTTAATAATTTTCCCCCCTCTCACCTCCTATATATGCTCTGGGGTGAAGTCAGCTGAAAAAACAAATCATGTAAGTAAACTGCCACTTCATCTTGTTTCAGAAGCTCCTGCTAGCAGCACAGCGTCACCTACCCAAAATGGGTGATGTGAAAGAGATACGTGGACTCCACTCCCCCCGCACCCCAATTTCCTGCTTTCTCTCTATAGCATTGGATTCATAAAACATTGCCTGGGTGGCTAGCTCACTGTCTTGAGGCCAAAGCAAGGCACAGGGGGACCAGGGAGGAGAACTTGGTTGCCAAGTCCCTGCTGATGAGAGTATTTGTCTACACTCTTTCAGAGTACTTAACACAGGCAAGAGTACAGGGGAAAAAGACCCGGCTTGCCAAAAAACCATTACGCAAATGTAAAACTGTGGTATTAAGGCTTGTCCTTGTAAGTGTTCTTTCCATGACCAGCCCTATTAATTGGTGCTTAGTCTCAAAACTATTTCAGTTTTTATGTTACAGAAGAGACTTAAGAATCCAATTAGCTATATTTATTAGAAACACTTGTATTTTTCTTTTATTTTTGTATCGATAATGGGCAAAGTTACAGGAAGAGTTTTAGGCTACTGCATTAGGCTCTAATTTTTCACCAGGTGTTGGGACACATCCTGCATAACTAACTCTACACAGGGGAAACTCACCTTTCCCCGCTTTGGGAGAAAGAACAGATGAAATAGCTGGATTCCAGGAAAATAAACGGGAACACTGGGTAACCTGATTGATAACTGAATGTAATCTTGATGTTTAGGATACACGTTATGTAGCATCCCAGCAATTTCAGCAATGATCAGATCTTGAGTTCCATTGGTACCAACTCACCAAACCATATGTAACCATCACAAAACTCTCATATTAAAGCTCTGTTTTATTCCAATAGGTCACAACAGGAAGTCCAAAGATTGACTCCCAACCTTCTATCATAACTATTTTCATCAGTTACAAGAATTGGGCAATTTTATCTAAAAATCCACACATCTCTCTTGGGGAAAAAAGAAATAAAGATATATATATATATATATATATATATATATATATATATATATATGATATTATATATATAAATTAGATATTATATATATAAATTAGATATTATATATATAAATTAGATATTATATATATAAATTAGATGATTTGGCCACAGAGTGCAGTCTCTGAAGCCACAAGTGGCGGACACTGAGTGCGCCTGAGCCTCTGGATGGGTCTTGCTTTCTGCTGCTTGTCACCCATGTCCCCTCCCATCACACTCACTGCTGATTGCCTGACCCCTACAGGTGCTGGCTTTGCCTACAGTAGTTTACGAAGAGCTTTTATGCATATGGTCATTGGTTTCTAATAAACATTAGATGAATGGCAAGTTCAGTCTGTCCTGAAACAGCCAGCCCATGTTTCTGCCATAATTAGCTTACTCATAATTGATAGGCAGTGTTGGTTCATGTAACCAAGTAACAGCATCTAACTGCAAAATCACAAATGCAGGGGAACTCCTGAAGCCCTGCAGATTCCACTGATGACGATTTCAACATGTGTTGACATTGCCTTAGATGAGTTCCCTGCCTTGCCTCATTGCACAGTTCCCTGGAAGTGCTCATTGCACAGTTCTCCCTGAGCCTTCTGTAGTTTATCTTTTTTTTTTCCCCAAAAAATAACTTAGTACACTTGGCCCTTTATGACTGCCCTCCCTTTCCATCAAGCTAGTTTCCTAAGTTTTCCCCCCATTAAGGTAAAGGTCTGTACTGTTGTATTTTTTAGGAATGTAACATTTTAATTGTTTTTTCTTTTTAGATATACAAGAAGTAGACTGTATTTTGACATATTATACATATATGGAGTATGACTTTTTCTAATTAGGATCCCATCCTTGTGGTTGTACATGATGTGGAGTTTCACTGGTTGTGTATTCATACATGAACATAGGAATGTTATGTCCAATTCATTCTTTCCTATTCTGAACATCTCCCCTTCCTTCCCTTCATTCCCCTTTGTCTAAACCAATGAACTTCTACTCTCTCCCCACCTGCTTATTGTGAGTTAGCAATTACATATCAGAGAGAACATTCAGGCTTTGGTTTTTTGGGATTGGCTTATTTCACTTAGCTTGATAGTCTCTAGTTCCACCCATTTATTGGCAAATGCCATAATTCCATTCTTTTTTATGGCTGAGTAATATTCCATTGTGTATATATACATTTTCTTTATCCATTCATCTGTTGAAAGGCACATTGGTTGGTTCCATAGCTTAGCTATTGTGAATTGAGCTGCTATAAATATTGATGTGGCAGCGTCACTATAGTATTTTTTTAAGTATTTTAAGTCCTTTGGGTATATACTGAAGAGTAGGATAACTGGGTCAAATGTTGGTTCCATTAGGAATGTAACTTTAAAAATTTGGGCTATTATAGTAGTGGTTATTACCAGGTTTATTAGGACTCTGGCTTCAAAATTATAAAGGTTTTGATTAATCTGTCCCTAACTTATCTTTTTAGCTTCTGTTAACTTCGAGCACACAATTTTACAAAAAGCAGAGGTTTTCAGGAATACATAAATCAAAGTACAATAGAATATGTAATATAGTCAAAATGACTCCTGAAAAATTGTTTTAGAAGTAATTGACATGTCAAATGGTCAAGTCCAACAGAGTTTATCCCCTTGCCCTATATAGTCTTAAGTAACTGGCCAGCATTTGGGGGCTGTTACTCAGCTTTTCATATCTGCAACTAAAATAACTGATAAGAATAACTTAGAGCAGGAAAAGGTATTCTTCTTTCTTCTTTGTATTGGGGGAGGGGAAAAACTGGGGATTGAACACAGGGTCTTGTCTTTAGGACCTCATTAAATTGCTGGCTGTTCTCAAATGCAATCCTTCTGCCTCTGCCTCCCAAGTTGCTGGGATTAGATGTGCAATACCATGCCTAGCAGAAATGGTTCTTTTGACTCACTGTCCCAGAGGTTCAGTCCATTGTCAGCTGACTCCTCCATTACCCAGGATCTGAAGTGAGGCAGAAGGGTCTGGTAAAGGAAAGTTCTCTCCTCATGGTAGCCAGAAAGCAGAGGGAGGAGAAGCGCGGGGAGGGGGAGGGATAGAATCACTCAAGGGCACACACCTCCAGTGACCCACCTCCAGCCTTGTCCCACCTGCCAGCAGCTACCACCCAGTACGGTAGTCCTGGTAGGTTCCAGCTCTCATAATTTCACCTCTGAATATTCCTGCAACAACACAGGAGCTTTGGGGGGACTCCCATATCTAAACCCCAACAGGCACCTTTCATGAACAGTCCATATACTTAAATGCTTCTGAGTAGAGAGTTGTTCATGAGAGAGACCAGAGCTGAGTACATATCTTGCTTCATTTATATCTCACAATGACCTTTGGTATCTCCAATTTTATTTTTCTGATGAAGAAAGTGAGGCCCACAGGGATGCAAAATTTGCTCGAAATTTCTGTACTCCCAAGAGGTGAGCACAAGTCTCAGCCTAGGGTTTTAGGCTCAAGTTCTTCCTTCCTCTAACAGCTTCCTTTCAGAAGTCACAGAGCTCCACCGGACCACTCTTACATCCATTCAAACCCCTTTCTACATCATCATGTAAAATTGTCAATGGATTTTTAAGTCTTTTAAAATCTAACTAGCATGTGGCATTTTAAAAAAGCGTTTTTATCGAAAATAAATGAAAACATCAATTAACACACTGTATAATATGGAAAGAAAATAATGGCCTATGGAATCAGACTTGTGCTCCTTTTATCAAATATCTATTCATTTTTATTAATGTGTTAGTACTTATCATTATGTTAGGCACTGAGGCAGAGTGGTACGGATGCCACCAGGGTGCTGGAGCTCAACTTCTAGTCATTTAACTTTATTTTAAAATGTACAGAACAGAAATATCATCTATTTTGCAGAATTTGGAACTATGAATATAGTATATCACACAAAGGAGCTGAAAATGTAGTCCACCCAAAAGCCTGCACGTCGAATTTTAGAACAACTTTATTCATAATTGGCAAAACTTAGGATACAACCAAGACGTCCTTCAGCAGGTCAATGGAAAGCAGTCTGTGATATATCCAGATAATAGACTATAATTCAGCATTAATAAGAAATAAATTGTCAGGCTATGAAAACACATGGATGAATCTTAAGTGCCTATTACTAAGTGGAAGAAGCCAATCTGAGAAGGCTACAGAGTATATGAACATTTGACATTCTAGGAAAGAAAAACGAGGGAGACAAAAAAAATATCAGTGGTTGCCAGGAGTTTGAATAAGTAGAACAAGAAGTTTTAGGAATGAAATCACTCTATGAGATTATAATAATGGATCCACGTTTCTTTTATCCAAACAGTACGCACAACACCAAAACACCATGTAATGTGATCTAATGAAATCACCCCATACATTGGGATGATTATGATGCATCAATGAGATTCTTGATTGCAACAAATGAACCACTTTGGTGGGAAATCTTGATAATGGATGAGGCTATGCATTTGTGAGACAGGGGCATATGGGAAATCCCTGTACCTTTCTCAATTAATTTTTCATGAACCTAAAATTAATATTATAAAATTATTTAAAAACACTTCTGGAGGTCAAGGACAAATTAAACCCAGTACTAAAAAGGTTTCCAGAGAAGCACAAGCCTTAACTTCTTGCCTATTACCTTTATTTCTCATGTATATCTCTCCTAATAGCTCTTTCTCTAACCCTGACCCTACCAACTGTGGTGTATTTGAATGCGACAGTTCCACCAGAAAGATGGTGTTTGAAGTTGCTGTTCTGTAAGAACTCTTGACAATCAGTAATCACTTCAGATAAAAAAGTAATATCTAATGTAGTATCAATATAAGTTAGTATTTAAAAAATCACTATACAACTTTGAGAAATAAGTATTTATTTATGTAATATGTACATACTTACAAAACTGATTTTATCTAACACATGATTCTGCATAATATCACAAAAAGAACACCATGTCCCAGAAGTAAAAATCCACATAATTTATGTTTAACCCAACAACTTTTAAACATAGAATGTTATCAATTTGGCTTTATAAGTCACAAAGTCCTATTTTGAATTTTTTTTCCAGCCAAGGAACAGAATAAATTCAACATCATGTTAATTTAGTCGACCCTGAGTAATTGCTAATTGCATAATTCGAATAGATATACATTATACAGTTTCATTTATACTCTTAAATGTACTCACACTTACTACCATACTATCTTTTTGCCTTTTTACATCCTAATTTTCTACTTCATTAATCCTCAAAAGACTGAGGAACAAAGAATGAAAAAGCAATAATAACAAAGAATCAGAAGATGAAACTACCAGCATCACCCAAGGCCTTTCCAACTTAAGAAGTACATGGCATAGCCAGGTCCATGGGTGTCTCAAAAACTCAATAGGGGCGTGGGGTTATAGCCCAGTGGTAGAGGGCTCCCATAGTGTTCTTGAGGTACTGGATTCTACCCCCTAGTACAACAAAAAACAAACAAGAAAAAAAATCCAATACAATAAAAAAACAATACAAGGAGAAACCTGGAACTGAGCAATAATCTGAGGTTGATGTTAAATTAATCTTCAGCATTTTTCCTATTTTTCTCGCACCAATTTAAATAAGTGTACAAGCTTATAGAATTCAACAACTTGGATTAAAATACATAAAACATGAAACTCAATAATCTGGGGTTCTTCAGAAGAAAAAAATTTTCAAGCAACCACAATAACGATAACAAACTGTGTTAAAGACAGGTTTTCCTAAAAGCTTGGGAAAGAAAAAAAGCAAATAGCTATCTACTCACAACTTCCCAAAATGTTCTTGTGGAGTTATTAAGGAAATGGACAAGAAGAAAAGGCACAGAGGAGATGGAGGCTCTGGCCTTAAGATTGATGATCACAGCAAGACTGTCTGGCTAAGCTGCCAGGAGAGAGCAAGTTACTTTCCTTGATCATAATGTAAAAGGGAAATTCCAGGAGGTTGGGAAAGCTGAGAATGTGGAGTCAGCCATGCTCTATTGCCTTTCAGAGAACTGGGCCAAGGAAACGGAGGCCAGACGAAAGCATGTATTTCTCTCTTCTATCTGCCCTTCTCTCCTCCACCTCTCCCACTCCTACTGTTCAGAAAGCAGCAGAAGGCTCACCAATAACTAGGTACAGGAACGCTATCAAGCTCCAACCTAGCCATGGAGCAGCTCTGCCCCAGAAATTTGAGGATTCCAGGAAATGGCAATGTTTGTGATTCTATCAGAACAATCCTCAATGATATCAAATAAGATGTTTCAGACTTGGGAAAACAAAATGGAAAGAAAAACTCAGATTTTTAGGCTCTATAAAATTTCCCTATAGTAGGAGGGAAAGTAGCAGAAATATTTTAAGTTTGGGCATACTTGTCTTCAGTCTATAGTAGATTGTTTGTGTCATGGGGCCAAAGCCCTGATAAAATACTGTTAGAGAAGGATGGACTTAAAGGAGCGAGGAAAATAGTATAAAAGGCTTCTCTTTTCACTCACAAAGAGAGAAAAATGTATTTTGATCCTATTACCCCAAACAAAAGTGCACCACAGCAACTTGTTATGTCTTGTTTCTGTTTCTCATTACTCTGAATGATATAAAAGTTGGAATTTCACTTTATGGTGCTCAGAAATGAACATACATTATAGTTTCAAAATGAATACTTAATTCTTCTCACTCTCAAGTAAAAAAGGGGAAAAATGAAATAATTACTTTAAATAACATTAATACAAAGCAAACCTTACATATGAAGACAGTGCAGGATACAACCTTCATCACCCTTTATAAAACTGCCAGATTGTGCTAATTCTTTTACATCAAAATAACAGTATAGAAGAGTAAATAAAATTACGTTTATATGTGAAACTATTATCAAAGTTATTTGAAGTTGCATAGAGTTCAACTGTACAAGAAAAAACATTTACTTAATTTTTATTTATATAAATCCCAACTGTAAAATATATTACTTGAGGGGGGAAAAAGCTTTCATTAAATACAAACATAACGAACTAAATAAGCCAGATTGAATATAAAATAGTTTATTTGAAAATT
Source organism: Marmota marmota marmota (assembly GCF_001458135.2). Taxonomy (NCBI): domain Eukaryota; kingdom Metazoa; phylum Chordata; class Mammalia; order Rodentia; family Sciuridae; genus Marmota; species Marmota marmota. Next base: position 84,658,352 of record NW_026000026.1, read on the forward strand.
TCCATAAAAAATAAAGGCAGAATGGCAGTTAGAAAAGTTGTGCTTAAGGCAAATGAAAGAAGAAGCAACCATACTTAAAATCTGAGGCATACCCTCTCATAGGCAATAAAGTAATCACCTCTCAAAAATGTCTTTTGTAAAAGTTTGGAGAATGGGTGGAAGCACATAAAATGGCCACTGTCAGAATTTATTCTTGGAAGTACTGAACAGTATTATACAAAAATAATATGAATACTCTGATCTAAAATATACTCAAATTATTTGCCCTTTAGTTGTCATATAGCAATGAAAAAATAAAATGTATTACCCAATGTTCATAGTATAAATCTATAAAATGCCAAAAATTAGTTTTTTAAAAAAAAGGAAACAAGGATGACTTTCCAGATTGTATGTGTACATGATGACTAGATAGAAATGATCAATTCTGTATTTGGCCCACTTTGTATAAAACATGCATAAAAATGTGTGACATCTCTCTAAATACAAGTAGGTGTCCTAACGTAAATTGTTGAGCAAGCTGCTCTCCATCAGACCTGAGGCCATGTGCACATACAAAAAAACAAAAAGAACAATGTTTTTAAAGAATATTCAATAGACATGTTCCTTAATTAACTATGTCTTCTTTAAAAACAAAACAATCAAGTACACATCTTTAAATTAAATGTCTTTGCACATGAATTTCCACTATATGAATTTGGTATATTAAACTGTGCTATAAATATATTTGTATATTTTTTTCTGAGAACTATATGTATAATTATATGATTATAAAAAGGATCTATTTCTTTTCTTCTATTGGAATGATAACATGCCTCTCTAGAAAAAAAAATTACAGCCTACAGGAAAATTACAAAACTGTTAAATTCATTGAAGCTATTCAAGAAGGTATAACGACATCAAGCTAAAAGTGAAGAAAGTCTCAGTATCCTAGACAGGTCTTCCCTCACACGGTCCTAAGGGGCAGGCGCTGTTTATACATGCCTGCAATTGCTTTGGCAGCACTGTAGATCATCTGTCGACGAGACATGCCAGTAAAAGCCATGTGCCAATCAGTCCGGCTGACATTCAGTAAACTCTTTTCCAGAACTTCGCCCACTGTCACCAAAAGGCCTGACCACCTCAGATTATAGTCCTGGGGAGTTAGGCTTTGAGCCTACAGAGAAATAAAATCCATATTACTTATAATGCATTAAAATGTTGGAATTCGATATGTAACATCTCAAAGTAACATCTCTCAGGTTACTTTTAATATAGATTATGACAAATCCTGAGACACAGTTATACAGGCAATGGTATGAAGTTACAAGGCCATGAAAGAATCAAAATAATACAGCACATATCTACTTTGTTAAAAAATAACACCATTATGCTCTTTGGTTGTTGCTCAAATATAATCTTGTGTGTGTGTGTGTGTGTGTGTGTATGCGTGCATGTGCGCGTGTGTGTGTGGTGCTGGGAGTTGAACCTAGGGCCTTGAGCATGTCTAAGTCTTAAATCTCAGAGCTGCACCTATACAGAGCTCAGAGTCAGACGACTTAAATTCTAGTTCCATATTCAGTGTCACTAGATTATTATCTTTGCTAAAGTTATCATTCTATAACCATAAAATTGCAACCAGAAAAAAAGGAAACTGCAATAATAAAGGCTTCAAAACTGCATGATTAGTCTGTAGAAAGTATCCCCAGAAACATGATTAGCATGTCAAGTAATGTCCAGTCCAGGACAGCAACAATCATTATTATATCATTTGTAGCTGGCCCAACCTAGCTATATCTGCTTCCACTCAAAAGCCAGAAATGGTGTGGTTTTTCATTAGATGTGGTCAGAGGAGGTCATCCATACGTAGAATGGATCTACTGTACAGTGATCCCCAAATGTGGTGGGTATTACTATCTGAGGGGCTTCCCTCCACCAAAAAACCTTAGTTTCTCACACCCTAACTAAGAAATCTAATTGGAAACTCCATAGCTGGTTCCAGGAGAAACAAAACAAATATAAAACAGCTTTCAAGTAAATTTGACAGAAACAGCATACCATCTGAAAAACCTGCTCCAGTGTTGTTTTCCAAAATATATATTGCACTGTCAGTATCTGACTATATGAAAGAGACATGGCAGAAAAATGATTAAGGTCTCTAGAGACACTATAAAACTGTGCCTCTCAAATTGCTATATGAACATAAATCCCAAGAAGTTCTTGTTAAAATGCATATCCTTATTTAGTAGCTCTGGGTAGGGCCTGAGAGGCAACATTTTTATCAAGTTCGCAGGCAATATTTAAGATGTTAGGCCAAGGATCACACTTCTGAGGAACAATGTATTTGATATTATCTGCAAAAATCCAGAATAGCAGGCTTGTAAAGTGGGAGAAGGAAGAATCGTTCGCATTTAAGTTTATCAAGCATAAATTACATAAAACTTTTTCCACATTTTCACTACTATATCTATTGATGGTAACAGTTATTCCTTTAAAGGCTGATTTCTATTCCCTTAAATTAAAAAATTCCAATAATTCAGTAGCACAAACTTAATATATTGCGGGATGGATAAAAAGAAATATAAAGAGTTGAATAGCTAGAAATAAAAGGAAGGCATTTCAACGCACACACTACTGTATCTTCTGAATGTTAAAACCATGTGGCAAAAAAAAAAAAAAAAAAAGACAATAGAATGAAAAGTAAATGCCACCCTTTGAATATCACTCTTCAGTTAACCACATTAACAGCCTGCTGTGCACCTTTCCACGCCTTTTCCCTCTATTCATTTATATATACTTTAAAGGGTATATATGTACCTGTTAATAGGTAGGATCATACTAGCTGTGTTGGCTTTGACATTTACTTAGCAATATGTCATAGGTATCTTTAGATACTAGTATATGTAGGTCCACTTTGTTCTTTGAGTATCATGTCTATTTTTTTCCAATCTATAATCCTAAAAGTGAAACAAAAATTGTCTTTTTAAAATGGTCAGACATCTATCACAGGGGTCAGCAAACTTTTTCCAGAAAGAGCCCGAGAGTAAATATTTTAGGTTTGGGAACCAAAAAGTCTTTATTACAACTACTCAATTCTGCTGTTGCAGCACAAATGCAGCTATAAACAACATGTAAGCAGACTGCAGGGTGTGTTCCAATAAAACTCACTCACAAAAACAGGGAGCAGGCCAGATTTGACTGTGGGCCACTGTGTGTTGACCTCGATCTACAGCAACGTTAACAATGGCTGTGATAGGAACATCCTTGTAATTATCAGGTTTCTATGTTTTATCATTAGACCTGAAGTGTAGTTTGATTTTCTGGTACACTTATATCCTTCTAATCTTAATTAACAAAGGCTATTTAATAGTACAGTTAATATTTCTAGCAAATACCTTCAATTCTACTGAAATCCTTTTTATTCTTTACTCTGTTCATATGTTGAACTATTAAACTAATTTGCTATTGGCAAATGGTTCTTTGACTCTTGGAATCAATTCTTTATGGTCAGGGTATATGTTCTTCTAATGTATTTCTAAATTTTATTTATTAATTTTACCAATAATTCTGACCTTTAATTCTTAAGTGATAGGACTAAAATTTTCTATGGCGTTAAGAGAGATGCTCTATCACCACGAGCATCACCTGTGAATATTCTGTAGGGGGGTTTCTGATTAGATGGAATTCTTTCACTATACTGCTTCGCTGAGGTAATTAGGTTGAATCATATGGAAGTGACAACATTTGACTGTTTTTGACTATGAATGACAGCAACTTTGTATGGTTCAACCTAATACTCTTGAAGCAACAAGTAAAATTTATATTTTTCTAGAAAAATCTATCATTTTATTTAATTTTTAAAAGTTAATGGAACAACAGTAATCTATTATTCATTTACAATCTTTTAATCACCTTCTCATTGGAGTGAATTTAGTTAACATCTATAAAATGGTTTTCTTAATCCTCTGAAAAGAAATTATGGTATAAATAAGTTTCAGCAAAATTTCAAAATTCCAAGCATTAATTCTTGGTCCCTTTTCGAAACCATAAACCTATAAAAGGCCAGTGATTGCTTTTAGCAATTTGATAAACTCACATGCCAAATTAATATGTAACTGTATACATGCATATTCTTGGGAGAAAACCCAGTAATTTCAAATGCCAATAGTTTCAGATTCTCAAATGCCGACATGTGCCAAATAATTGTAAGAGGGGAAAAAAGTCTAAATGCCATTTAACAGTACAGAAATTTCAGTATAGATACATGTTCCATTTTGTCCATTAGAGAATTAGAAAAAAATTTATACAAAAATATAGAAGGATCATTACTTATGCTTACAATCTTATGGAAACTACACAGACAGGTACATGGTTAAATCTATTTTCAGTCAACAACCTTAAAGACATACCTGTCACCTAAAGTTTCTAATACTGACTTGTTACTAAAGATGAGTAACTAGAAAGGAAGATCAGATGAAAGAAAAAGGAAATAGAGATAACAGTGAAAGTAAAGATGTGAAATAAAGAGGAAAGTAAATGAAATGTGGACATAAGCAGAAAAGCAAACATTCTGATCTCAGAGTAAGAAACATAATCATAAAAAAAAAAAAGAAGCAAATGACAATTGGCCATTGAATGTATACCTCTCAAAAACAGGTAGAAAACAAAAACAGGGAAATAGTAAGACATGGAATGACCAGAGATCTGCACAAAGAAACAGACTACAAGAGAAATAAAACAAACAAAATTAAAACATTTTAAACAAAAAATAAATTTAAAATTTGAAGGATAATATTGCAAGTTTCTCTGGAGCATAATGAAAAAGCCAAGAAAACCAACCTGTTGTACAAATTCCAAAGGCACCGGTGTGGCTTGCGTGAAAGCTTCTAGGTGAATGCCATGGACAGGGTCTTCAACTATCAAACAACCAATGTCAAACCACCTGCAACAGAACATGAGTTTCATACTGATTACCTGCTAAATACGTTACAGTGAACAAACAAAAAGGAAAAACAAACTAATTAAAAGAAAAATTAACCTGTAAGAAGACAATCCATAAAAACAACATAAAAAATTTCTTGGCTGGCTAAATTCCAAGAAGAGAAAAACAATCTAGAACAACAGCAAAGGAAATGTTTAAAGGTCCCCTTGCTAAGACAGGGAAACAATGGAAACTGGGAGCTTAAATATGCAACAGATAAACTTATATTCATTCAAACATGAGTATAACAGCTTCTCATGAGTGATATTTTTAAAAATATTACTAGGCTCAACATGAGAAAGTTAATATATTACCAATTTCATTAATATTCAACCAATTAGTAAAGTTATTAGCAATTTTTAAAAAGTTCCTCCAGAGGGAAAGATACTTATAGGGGCTGGAGTTACAGCTCAGCAGTAGAGCACTTGCCTGGCATGTGTGAGGCATGGGGTTCCATCCTCAGCACCACATATAAAAACAATAAAGGCCCATCAACAACTAACTAACTAAATAAATAAATAAAGTCTATTAAAAAATACTTATAAAAAAGCACGAGTTTCAAGTTATCACCTAAAGTTTCTAATACTGAGTTGTTAAGACAATTACAGCAACACCAGAATCTCTATTACATGAATTATGAAACAACCAGACACCGTGAAATCATGAATTTAAACAACAAAAGCATAGGAGCAGGAAAATAATCTCTATTCTTAAAAATATGCACATCTAATAAAGTGCAGTGTGTCAGGAGACTATTTACATATTCAGGGAAAAAAAACAAGTAAAATATGGAGTAATATAAGCAACTCCGCTGAATATTAAAATAGCAATCTGTAATGCCTATAGTATTCATATCCTAAAACTGCTACAAATTGAGAACACTATTACAAATATTTTATAATGTTCTAATATCCATAAATAAAATTTTTCAATCATCTAATTTATCCTAAAATGTAATTCCATAAAAGGTTAACCCACTAGTTTGGCATGGTAGATCACTCCTCTAATCTCAGCTACTTGGGATGGCAAGTTCCAGGATCAACTGGATGAGACTCTGTCTCAAAATAAACACTACAAAGGGCCAGGCATAGTGGCATACGCCTGTAATCCCAGTGACTTTGGAGGCTGAGGCAGGAGGATTCCAAGTTCAAAGCCAACCTCAGCAATTTAGCAAGGTCCTAAGAAACTTAGCAAGACCCTATCCCCAAAAATATATAAAAAAGGACTGGGGATGTGGCTCAGTGGTTGAACACCCCTGGGTTCAATCCCCAGTGCCTAAATAAATAACTAAATAGTGACTTATTTTATATGGTATACTAATCAATATTTCATATTTTGTTACAATAATTTTTCTCACTCAAGAAAATGTATTTATGAAATATCCACAAAGCCAAGCTTAGCTGAATTTTATTTTGCATTATTTTGCATGATTTGTGTACATTAATGTCTATCATGAATAGTATACTGACTAAACTGTTAAGCATGAGAAGCAGAGTCACTGAAGCATAATAGAATTTCTCTTGTCATGCAAGTGAATGCACATCAGAACTTCAGGGTCCCTTATTCTTTAAAATACTACCATGCTAGAGATTGGCTTCCCCCTTCTCTTCAAATCAGTCAACATGAAACTGCAATCACCATTATCCCTCCCCACAACTCCTCCACTTCTGTTCCCAGTGCTTCTTTCTAAGGAAACTTTCAGTTTCTCTCCCCGTCCTAAACAAGCTCTATTCCTTTTTAGGGGCCAAACACCTTGTATTTCTTCTTTAACTGCCTTGCTTTTCCTGAATTTGTCTTTTCTAGACTCAGTTCTAAGCATGCATTTTCTTGAATTTATTTTCTGTGCATTTATTTCCAGGAACTCTGAAAGTAGCCACAGTATGAAAGATCAAGTGTTGGGGATTCTAGCTTTTACTCTGTTGTCTTCTCTTCCCTCTCTCAGCACTCTGTGTACTTTACGGTCACAAACCCTCTGTCCTCTTTCCTCCTCAATCCATACTAGCAACCATCACCAGACTTCCTGATATTATTTAGTATTTAGCATTCTTGGTCTTTGTAGTATTCTACTGTTTTGCTTAAAAGGTATTTGAGGGGGGAAATACCACATTAAGGTGTGATGGAGGAATTTATGGCAGGTCAGTGCTCCCGGTGAAAAGCTACATGAGTTACATCATATACTGAGAAAAACTGAAAAGCTGCAGAAATAAGGACAAAACACGAGGACAAAAACCTTCCTTCCCCAGCTTAAAGCCTTAAGCTGACAAAGCTGAGACTGTGACTAAAACACACACTGCCAGCTTCCTCATACAGCTCTGCTTATAGGAGAAAGGTGTGTACTTCTCAACATCACCTGAGGATTCCGGAGTGTTTTCTAAACAACATCTGGTTTTTGAAGATTAGTAGGCCTTCAGGGACAGCACCATATTCAGGGACAGACTAGAAGGAAAAGGAGACTAAAGTCCCAAATATTAGGACTCACAGACAAGGAGTTAAAAATAACTGATGCAAAACAACTGAACAAAGAAGAAAGATAGTCAAAAGAGATGAATATATGTAGATACTCAGCAAATACATTTATTTTTTAAAAAAGAATTTAACATATGAGCTGCCCAACAGGCTGCAGGATCAGTGGACTAGAGAAGGAAGAAATTAATGAGGAAATAGAAAAAGCAGAGTTTGGAATAAAAACCTGACAATGTGGAAAGTGTGTGACTCTGTCAAAAGGTGAACAAGTTGTAATCTGAGTCCTAGACAAAGCAGCAAGTCTTAAAGAGTGATTTAGAATCCCAAACTGATGAAGGACATCAATCTACAGAATCAATAAGCTTAATAAGCTCCCTGTTCCCCCAGAAAAAAGAATTATAAAAGGAGGCCAGCGAACAAGACAAACATACCTAGGCATACCACAGAAAAACTGCAAAAACAAAATGACAATGTCCTAAAAGCAGCCAGAACAAACAACAAATTATCTTTACACAAATGAAATAATATGATGATGGCTGACTTCTTTTTTTTTTTGGTATCAGGAATTGAACTAAGGGGCATTTAACCACTGAGCCACATCCCCAGCCCTATTTTGTATTTTATTTAGAGACAGGGTCTCACTGAGTTGCTTAACACCTCGCCACTGCTGAGGCTGAGGCTGCCTTTGAATTCACGATCCTCCTGTCTCAGCCTCCTGAGCTGCTGGGATTATAGTCATGTGCCACCGTGCCCACCATGGCTGACTTCTTAATTGAAAGTGTTGAAAGAATTACCAACCTAGATTTCTACATCCAACAAAAATTAAGATGAATTAAAGCAATTTCAAGTAAGTAAAAGCGAAGAAAATTCACAGTGAGTAATCCTATATTATAATGTAGTATCAAAGGAAGTTCTTTAGGCAGAGGGAAGATTACTGACAGAAAAACAAAAATGTAGGAAGAACTTCAGAATCATAATAAATGAATACTGACTGCACAGAACAATACTAGTGATGTCTTAGGAGTTTAAAACATATGCAGAATTAAGATACTTGACAAGAATACTGCAAAAAGTAAAAAAAAAAAAAAAAAAAAAAAAANGAGCTAAACAAAGAGAACAAGAAAAAATGATCAATCTCATTCAAATGAAAATTAAGAAGGCTAGAACATTTTTAGGGACAAATAAATTTTTTTAAGACAAATGAAGAGAACATGACCACTCTAGGAGAACAGGTACAACATTTTAAGACACTACCTTGGAAAAATGAAATTATTTAAACTACAATAAAATCAAGACCAGATATTTTTGCTTGCTCTAGCACAGAGCCTAACCTAACAGGCATTCAAGTAAGAACTTGCTACATGAAACACTAAACTAAAGGAAAAGAAAATAAAGGCTTCCCAAGGCCTAGGTAGCAAATGTTCATTATATAAATAGTATAAATACAATGCCATTAAATCTAATGACACTGAAATAAGGAGGCAACTGCTGACTCTGAAAAAAAACATAATAGGTAAGGTGAACTTATTTCTTTATAGTAGATATTATAAATTTCCCTAATTCACTCATCTCAGGAAGGAGTTATGGCTAAATTCTTCATTGATAAAAAACTTAAGGGCAGGGGACATAGCTCAGTTGGTAGAAAAGTGCTTGCCTTGCATGCACAATGCCCTGGGTTCAATTTCCAGCAACACACACACATACACACACACACACACAAAAAAAAAAAAAAAAAGAAAGAAAGAAAAGAAATGAAACTCAAATACATGTTAATTAACAAAAAAACAACTAATAGATTAGTGGGATTTTGCATCATCAAACCTAGATATCATGCTTCCAGGGAATAGAGACTGTTTCTTCACTTTTTACTATCCCACAGTGCAGAATTTATATTTAATATGATTCACAAAATATTCACCAAATTAATTGGTACCTGCAAGCTACAAGATGATAAACTAAGCAGAAAAGTTTAATTCTTTTTTTGTTTGTGGAGTCCAAAAGAGAAAATCAAAATGAAGTCATATCTGGCCTTTTTTTTTTTTCCTCTGACTACTACATTAATTAAATGTGGCCTCTTTCATTGGAATTACAAGATACTTTAACATCAATCATTCTTTACAAATGTTTTAAGAATGAAATTTTATATTGTAGGAGGGATCAATAATTAGGTAAGTTAGAGCTCACAATGAAATAATCATCAAACTGAGCTATGAAACAGAAGGGTCCTAGAGCTTACATTGTACTCTGAGAATTTATACTAGGCAACTTGGTTCAGATAAGTAACTATACTTTTACACATCTTGAAATGGCTTCTAGGTATTATCTATATCTTTATTTGTTGAAAATAAGCTATGAAACACTGATCATAGCTATGATTTGCTTTTTGATAAAACTAATACCTGGCATAGAAGTTTCAGAAACTTCCTAACTTTAATTTTGGCTGAATTGATTTATTTCCTTAAATTATTTCATATATTTAAAGGGGCAAATTAAGTTTAGTTCAGAAAAACCACTCACTTCAAATAAAATCTGATAGGATGAAAAAACAAACTGGTTAAGTTTTGTATTTTAAGATTCTACATTAATTTTTTTTCTCATTAGCTCCCTCTGTTTCTCACACACACACACAACAACAACAACAATAAAAAAACCTGACAAATTAATAAAAATATTAGTTTTGATATTTTTAAAATATGTATATATTTTAAAATATCTTTATTTATCTACTTTTATGTGGTGCTGAGGATTGAACCCAGTGCCTCACATATACAAGGCAAGTGCTCTACCACTGAGCCACAGCCACAACTGTAGTTTTTATTTATTTAAAAGATTGTGAAAAAAAAAAAAAAAACATATCTAAATTTTAAAGGCAAAAACTTTAGAGCAGAAGTAAATCTGTCAAATATGAATAAAATCATGAAACAAACCAAACTACCAATAATACTCTCAAATAAGGTTTTTCTTGAGGAAAAACTCCCTATCAGCCTTTCAAGTTCAGTGTCGCTTTAAAGTATCTTGTGTGTAATAATATCTAATGAAACAAAATACTTAAGACCCATTAAAAATCAGAATGAAAAAGCAGGCTTTCTACATGATCAATTTTTCTAAATTTATATTCTTTTGTGCTGCTAAAATTTTGTAAACTGTCCCCGTCTCCATTCTTAATACATTTTATCTTCTTAAATATGTATATTTGCACCCTTTCTTTTTCCCAATGACAAGCTCATACTTCAGTACCCAATCATCTTTCTGAATGCCTGCAATCTCAGCATCTATTCTTACTCTAACCCCTACAGTCTTCACCATCTTTGCCTTGAAACCCAAAGCCATACATTGTCACTGCTTAATACAACAATAGCAAGTTCTAATCTCCCAGATTCAAATAACCTCTACTAGAGAATTAAATGAATAAATTTTTTTTTGCCATCCCACCTATGTAATACCAATACTGTCCTCCATATTTATATAGTACTTCACAATACACAAAGCCCTTGCTTTAGTCTCTAAGTTCAAAGAAATGTACTTACCATTTTCTTTGTTCAATAACCTGTTTCTATTTTAGGATTTTATCCAGGTTATCCTCTCTAAAAGTAAATCTGGAAAAGTCTTCTTTCTCAGATCATTAATACTTTCTAATTTGCAAAAGCACTCTTGAAATTTGGCAAGTACAAACTCAGTCTTAGGTATGTGACTTGCATCTTTAAAGTAAACATAATCTTTTATAATGTTAATATTTACCTGTGCACAACTGATCAAATGTACAATTATTGTGTATACAAATTTAACTTACCATACTTTTTTCAAAATTAGATTGAAGACAAACCCCACAGTCCACAGTTAGCTTTGCTATATTTTATAAAGAGTAAACCTCTAGCACCATAGAAATTCTAACTGAAAATGTGTAGTGAAAGCCAAGTTCAAGGGAAATCCCCCAGAAAGTAGAAACATTTCAAAGTGCATGTATTCTTCACAGCATTCTTCTGTAAGAACAGATAATTATGAAAAGTAATCTGATTTGTATTGTATATAATGCACTATATTTAGATATAATGTAACCATTTTACCTGACAGCCTCAAATTCTGAAAAGTGATTTTGGGTGGTGGGGGGCATGTAAAGGGCTTCATATTCTATTCAAATAAAGTACTAAACATGAAAAAGTACCTCAAATTCATAAAGCACTATCCAGTACAATTTAAAATAACCTAGTATCAATGTGGGATAATTATATTTAATAGCTAATTATAATCAAAACTTGAAATATGCTATGCTAGTTACCTCATTCTGTTATGAAGAGAGTGAATAAGGTAAAGTGGCTTTCAGATGGTCTCAGTAATGTACACTATTATACATTCCTTATGGCCAGCATGTCATACCAGAACGTATTTCTCCTTAAATGCAAATACAGTTATCCTCATTATTTGTGAATCCTGTATCGGTGAATTTTACTCATCACTAGAATGTATTTGTTATCTCAAAATCAGACATACACAGAAGCACAAGAAATTTGAATTGTCTGATATGCACATTTCCCAATATGCACATTTTCAATTACATGAACAAGGAATACTATCTGTGCCTTCTTGTTTCAGTTTGTGTACTGGAAACAAGTGTCTTTTTCTCTATCAGTGCCTTGGTTTGGCATTTTTGTGCTTGTTGTTGATCTCTCTGTTTCAAATGGCCTCCAAGTGTAGTGCTATATGCTGCCTAGTGTTCCTTAGCACAAGGAGGCTGTGATATACCTCATGGAGAAAATGTGTGTATTAAATAAATCTCATTCAAGCATGAGCTACAGTATTGTTGCCTATAACATTTCAATATAATGAAGCAAAACAAAACAAAACAAAAAACACCAAAAACATGTATATAAAGATGTATTTAAACAGAGCACAAAAAATATAGGCTGGCAAAAATGTAATCCTGTATTTCCCTTGCAAACAATGGTTCAGTATGCCCTAATTCAGTGTCTGAGGCAACCTCCTAAGACATAACCAGAACAAAAGCCAAGAACTATCTGTCTCACAAACAAGATTTCTTAATGAATTATAAATGAGAAGTACGAGAAGCTAAGAATGATTCCAAGGTTTCTTGCCTAAGAAAATGGAAGGATAGAAATGCCATCTATTGAGACAGAGACGAGTGGGAAAGCAAGTCTAGGGGACAGAAAAAGTTTAATTGTAGGCATTAAATTTAAGATATTCAAGAAAGTCATCCAAAGGGCAAGTTTTATATAAATTAGGACTTAGGTCTCAGTGGAGACAGAAACAGAACCGCTGGTACACCTAAGAGGCTTAAGACCAAGAAAGGTAGGAGATCACTAAGGGAGTAGACAGAGAAGAGGACCAAGAAGATGCTGAAAAGAGGCACAGAAACATCAGGGAAACAGTGAACCAGGAAGCCAAAGTGTGGTATCAGGAAGACAAGTGAAAAAAAAAAATTAAGAAAGAGATGGAGACAACTGTCTAGAAAGCCACTGATAAGTCAAATAGCATGGAGAACCCTGAACTGTCAGGGGAGTGATGCAGGCAAACACCTGCTTGGGGCAGGTTTAAGAGACTGCAAGAGAAGAATTAGAGAAAAGTGTTGGCAACTCTCAAAGAAAGCAAATTTAAGTAGTAGGGTATAGGGCAAATGAGGTCAAAGAATTTGGTGGTGCTTCCTTTGGCTTATTTCTTTTTTAAGTTGGGAGAGACACTTGTATGCCACTATTTATCGGTAACAGTACAATAGAGACCAAAGAAAAAAGAACTTAAAGAGGAGACTGCAGAATTCCTGGAACTTTAACATTTTCAGGATTATTAATACTAATAATAACAAATTTGTGAGATTCAATATATATTATAATTCTAGGTGCTGATCTGAATGTTGTTACTAAGTTTTAAAGATTTCTTTTGGGACTCTCTTTTTGTGCTGAGTATATTTCAATCCTTCCACCAATAATTACAACCTATCTTAGATTTCTTTAAATTAAAACTCCACTATATCTTCAATATACCTAAGAATTTTCTAACTAAAAGTAATCATTAATTCAACATCATTATAAAAACACAATTAGCTCCATATAAACCACAACATCATTATCACAATGATGAAAAATTAATTGAAAGGGAAAAAGGTGTTTTTACTCACTTTTAATCCAGCTGCATAGCCCACTGGTTGTGGGGCAATATTAGATTGTCCAGCTTCCCCTATAACCACAGCTAAGCCAAAGACTTCCTGAAAGGCATCTCGGACAGCAGCCACTTTTACTTCTTTATTTGAAGTCACCACAATATCCAGCTCACCTCCAGATTCTACAAAAAAAAATTACAATTCCAAATTAAAATAATGAAATTCTCATAATTACTACCATACCATATGCTAATATTTACATAATTACTCCAACTTCATAAAACCAGGCAAGATAAAAATCATTACCATTTTTGTATGGCTAAGGAAACTGAAGCTGACAAAGTCTTGCCTTAGGCAACACTGCTGTTTAGTGCTCATGTCAGGACCTGAACCCTCTTTTTAGCACACCATTTGATATAATCAGATACATTTTTCACCCTTTAATCAAGTATAAGAGCATCTCATTCCAACATGTGATTAGCCCCAAACTGCTAATTTTTTCTGAGTTTCAAAAATAGGAATTTAATACAGTATATGAAGGAGTCTTAAATGGTACATACCTTCTAATAATTCTGAGTATCATATCTGCCATAACTAGGATATTTTTTGGTAGTCTATGAAATGTTCCTGAATACAACAGTAGTTTGCCTGAAAACAGTATTCTGTAGTCAAACACTGTGGGAGATACTGCACACTGCATCCCCTTCTGTGAAATTCACAACATACACTGACAGAGCAGAGATTCTGAGAAATCTCACAAATCATGAGTTTAGCCAAGTTCTTCCCACATTTAATCTGTTCATTGAATACTTTTACAGCATCTAATAATGGTTCCTAAAAGTACTCCACAGATTATTTATTTGGGAATTGATGACACAACAGATATGAAAACAGCTTATTTGTCTACTACACTAATTTAGCTAAGCTTCTTCTAATTAAAATTTGGGTGGAGACATTAATTGCATTTTTAAGATTATAAATACAAATAATTATTCTGTTATTAGTTAATAAAAACAGATACTTATTATATGAAACTTCTAATACCATGTGCTTGCCAGTTTGCAGTCCTTCAACTATACAGCAATCCTAGACTTAAACTTCCAACTTGTGAAGTATAAGTTATATATTTGTGATATTCCAGAAAATGAAAATAAAAACTATTACTAATGGCAAGTGGTGCATCAAAGAGTTTCATAAAAACTATGAACTAAAAACAAGAACTCTCATAACATATGCTTTTTATCAAAGAAATAGTTTCAGTATGGGGATCATCAAATTTTTTATTCTACATCTTCATCGTTTTTTAAAAAAGCATTTATCACACATTTATTTGTAAATCACACATGCACTACTGTCCTAATAACAATATTTAAGCATATCTGAAAACCGAAATAATTTATGAAATTTGAAATTTTAAAAAGGTGAATATACCACATTTTATTCATCAGTTCAAATACTTTAACTTTCAATTATACTAAAAACCTGTGTTTTTGTCAGAGTACTAATCTCCAGGATATATAAAGAACTCAAAAAACTTAATACCAACTAAACAAACAACCCCATCAATAAATGGGCTAAGGATCTGAACAAATACTTCTCAGAAGAAGATACACAATCGATCAACAAATATATGAAAAAAAGGTTCAACATCTCTAGCAATTAGAGAAATGCAAATCAAAATTACTCTTAAGATTTCATTTCATTCAGAATGGCAGTTGTCAAGAATACAAACAACAATAAGTGTTGGAGAGGATTTGTGGGGAAAGGCATACTCTTACATTGCTGGTGGGACCACAAATTGCTGCAATCAATCTGTAAAGCACTATGGAAATTCCTTGGAAAACCTGGAATATAACCACCATTTGACCCAGCTATCCCACTCCTCAGTCTATACCCAAAGGACTTAAAATCAGAATACTATAGTAATGCAGCCACACCAATGTTTACAGCAGCTCAATTCACAATAGCTAAACTATGGAACCAACCTAGATGCCCTTCAATAGATGAATGAATAAAGAAACTGTGCTATATATACACAATGAATATTACTCAGCATTAAAAGAGAATAAAATTATGGCATTTGCTGGTAAATGGATGGAGTTGGAGAATATGCTAAGTGAAGTAAGCCAATCCCAAAAATGTTCTAATAAGTGGATGCTGACCCATAAGGGGGGTGGGTAGGATATGTGAAAAATGGAGGAACTGTAATTGGGCAAAGTGGAGGGGAGAGGATATGAGGGCAGGGATGATGGTAAAATGAGCTGGACACTCTCACACTAGGTACATGTACGACTGCACATGTGGTGTGATACTATATCATGTACAACCAGAGAAATGAAAAGTTGTGCTGCAATTGTGTACAATGAATCAAAATGCATTCTATGCTGTCATATATACCTAATTAGAATAAATAAATTAATTTTTAAAACCCTGTGCTTTATTTCTAAATATAACTATTTGACCAAGTATGTTTCATTATTTTAAAAAATCTTAATCTAATATTTTGCGATACAAGTTGAGTATTATCCCTTATCCAAAACGTTGGAGATTAGAAGTGTTTTGGATTTCCGAATTTTTCAGATTTTGTAGTATTTACCTATATATACCTAATGAGATATTCTGAAGACAGATCCATGTCTAAACGTTAAATTCATGTCTGTTCCATATACACCTATACACATAGCTGGAAGGTATACTATTTTTAGTGAGTCTGCATTTTGACTGTGACCTATCACAGGTCAGGTGTGGAATCTTCCACATGTGCCATCACAACAGTACTCAAAAACTGTCAGATTGAGCATTTTGACTTCAAATTTCCAGATTAGTGATGATCAACCAGCATGGTAAATTCAAAGGCCTGGTTCTAAGCACAGTATATTCTGATATTTAATAGCCATTAATGGCTATCCTTGGTAAAAGAGATATCTCATGAAAGATGTTTGTAAGTAAAACATCTGCCTCAAAAGCAAGGCTATTTTTTCCAACTAAATATCTGTGGAACAACTGAAGGTTATTTTTTATCAAAGACTCCTTCTCCTTGATTATGTAATATTCCACAGATCACTTCTCAACTGGGAATTTCAGCAGTTATCAGAACCTACAAGCAAAGGGTCACATAGCAAAGAGAAGAATAAACACTCCTTTCTCACTTTTTCTTCCACGTGGGACATGTCATTTTTTTAAATTGATGAGTATAATTATACATAATAGTGAAATTCATTATTATATATTCGCACATGTACACAGTAGATCAATATAATTGACATATCTTAACTATCACTAAATACTGATCCATTCAGATGCAGCTCAAAGGCTTTTCAGTTTGTGATGAGTGGCCCTGTCTTTAATGATAATAAAGAGAACTAGTTAAAAGAATTTAGAAAGATCCAATTTGGAGGCAATTAAAATCTGTTTCTCACAGTTCTTGTGATTTCTTTGATATATTTGAAATTTTATATCAAGTGATTTCTAACATATTTGTGTAAAAATGCCATAAGTTTTATTGAGTTTTGTTAGATCAGAATGGTATTGCTTTTGCTGTCAGTAAAGTGTCAGCTTTTACACACTGTTGTATCACATATTAAAGGTAACTAATTATATGTTGTCATAATAACAGAAATTTCATTTCTTTATCTTTCTTCACCAACCCCGCCTTTGATTTTATGCCTTTTTCTTGATGTTGTGCAGATTACTGGTTTGAGAAATTATCTTGGGTTGGAGTCCTGGCTTTATCATTTATCAGCTTTGTTACTTTGGGGAAGTCACTGAGCTTGTTTCTTTGTAGAAAACTACCTGCCACCACCTGCTGTAAGGATTAAATAATTGCTTTTACAGTCTAACACAGACTACATCCATTAAAATAGCAAAACCTCCAAAAATATACATTTCTTTCCTTCATTCAAAATACATACTTCTGAAGAATAGAATATATATAATGCATTAAGTATGTCAAACTGGTTATTATGAATATACAAAACCAAATATATAGAGAGTCAAACTTCTCAATTCTTAGACTGTTAGAAACATAAAGAACAACTGAATTGGTCTAATTTTTTTTTAAGTTTCATAGGCACTTTTTATTTGATATAATTTAATTCAGAGAATTATCACAAGACTACTTTTTTCATTCCACAATGAGTCAGCTTATTTTAGAAAGGGACATACAAAATTAGCTATGTTGTCATGGTTTCTTGGCTTCTAGGAGTTCTTGTGAGATGCCTTTGTATTTTCACTTGATATATCTCAGCACTATTTTATTTTTTATTTATTTATTTTTCTTATATATGCCATTCTTTTATTTTTTTAATTTGTTTTAATTAGTTACACATGACAGTACAATGATCTTGACATATCATACATTTGAATCAGATGGGGTATAATTTCTCATTTTTCTTGGTCTAATTTTTGATTGAATTTTCTACTTCAAGGGAAGCAAAGTGGCTAAAATGTAAAAAATTAAACTTGGATTCAATCTAGCTTCACCAAGCTATGTGTATGTGACCCAAAATAATTACTAACACATCTTTGAATTCAATTTCCTGACCTAAAATTTGAGAAAAATACCTACCTTCCAGAACTCTTATGAGAATTAGTACCTGGCAGAATAAGTATTCAATAAATGGTACTTAATCATTGCTAGGTCTTGTCCACTGACATGTACTAGACAGTGAACTAACAACAGAGTTAAGACCAGTGAATGCTCTTGATTTTATACTAACACTAAAAATAATTTTCCTATGTACCTATATGAATACAGCATAGTGAATCTTACCATGATGTACATCAACAAGATTGGAGCCCTAATTAGAATAAGATATATTCTGTGATTGTATAATTATATCAAAAATAGATTCTACTGTCACATATAACTATTAAAAATAATAAAAAATATAAACAAACAAATTTATTACAGGTACTGTTTGAGTACCTGTAATAAAGCTCTGGTTTGCAAAAGATTTTCTATAGGATTACTAATAATGGTTACTGACCTAGATAAGAGATATTACTTTACATGCTGAATATGTATACAAAAGCTAAATAATAGAGAGTATCTCTATGCCAACTGTCTGAAGGATTCTTGGTGATAGGAGCTTAAAGGCATTTAAAATAGTTCTCCCAACAAATCTAGTAAACATTTATTATTAATAACTAGATTAGCATCCTTAAAAATATTATTCTTGACTTAAGCATACATACATTATCTAAAACAACTGGAAAAAATCCCAAACCAAGTATGAACAAAAGCATCACTTCAAATGTCAACAGTGAATAAAATAAAACAAATTAATACAAAGCAGTACTAATTTATATTTTTAAGAAAATAAGTAATGACACTAAAAATTCATATTGTTTTTACAGTCTATTCTGTGGAGTTTTCAAAACTTATTTAATGGTGACTAAGCAAAGGGTGAATTAATAGTACCAAAGCTAAGATGGACAGCTTAATACAAGAATATAAGAGGAATGTCCACTGATTACATGACCAATGGAAATGAACTGAGAATTACAATTAGTGGCTGACATTTATGCACACTTTAAAACATGGCAGATACGTTTAACTTATATACATACTAATATATGGAGCCATGCCAGGGTCCAGCGTTGTAATCATGCTTTCTACTGAATGTTTTGTCTTATCAAGCACAGACTTCACCATAGGATTTCCAGCCACACCCTGCATGAAACAAATTAGTACATAAATTCATAGATACTCATTCAAAACAAAGAATATCATGAATTTTTTGACTGTGAGGAAAATTTTTAAGTTTACAATGCATCCCAGACCAGAACTTTTTAAAAATATTTATATATAAAAAAATGAGGTTGGAGCAATGTAAATTGTTATTATTAATATTTCTAAATGGTCCTCTCAAGTTCTCTTCCCGTTGGCATCACAGATCCATAGCTGTGTGTAAACTAGCAGCAATCTTCAGACCACATTTTGAATGGCCCTGGCCTGGAATGTATGATATTCTATGTACATTTTATTTATAAATATATTTTTATACTTCATCTCTACTTATTTACCTAAAATATTAGATGAAACATCCCTCAGGTTCTCAAATACAGACTGGAATCTGATGCTATACATATCCATACTCTGTTCCCTAATATACAAAAATAGTAAAAAAAACAAAAACAAAACAAAAAAAAAACACTTTTCATTTGCATCCCCCTGAATGGTTCCCTATTACTTTAACATATAACATTTAGCTATCTTCTTTTAAAGTTTCCTTTCTTCCTACTTCCAGTTTCTCATTTTGTTCATTCCCATTCTCTTCTCAGCCAGACCTCTTCCTCTGGAGTCTTAGAACCACACTGTTAGGCTGAGGAACCACATCTCAGGGCCCATTCTTTCCTTCTGCTTCTCCCAGAGTGAAAGCACCTGAGGAAGCAGTGCCTCCTGAGATGGCATCTGAGTAATAAGTCAGATGCCCTCTCTCCTAACTTACCATTAAACTAAGGCAACTCAGAACAAAATGAGTTCCTGAGACTGAAATTTAAGACTACCTACCAACTGCATGCTAGGAACCATGAGCTATTACTATTCCAAGCCCTGGAGAGCTAAGCTGGGGATGACGAGTGGAAAGAGAGACGTTCTTGGCAAGGGATAAAATAGTTATAGTCTCTATGCAAAGAAAAGTTTAAAAAAATTGTTTTGTAGTTGTAGATGAACAGAATGCCTTTTGTTTATTTTTTATGTGGTGCTGAGGATTGAACCCAGTGCCTCATACATATACTAGTCAAGTGCTCTGCCACTGAGCTACAGCCCCAGTCCACAAAGAAAACTTTTAAATTACAAAATATTTTTTTAAAAAAGGAAGCTCTGAACAACGCCAGTCATAAAACATGAAGCTTAAATAATGTAAAATTTCACTGAATCACTTACCAATGTAAAAAATATTTAACATATGTAAAAAAAAAAAAAAAACCTTCAGAATATTGGGAGTAATTTGGCAGAATGATTCCAAAATTCATTGATAAAAATAAGTGGGAAAGACCAACAATTAATGTTTTGTCTCAATAAGCACAGATAAGACACAACATTTGAAGACAAATCAGCGAGCTTATGCAACTGAATACTGACATATTTTTGAATGGAGAGACTTCAACTGCCCTCTCTATCGTATGCATCACTGAATGCCCCCTATACCCATCTCAGCACACAGCAGGCTTTCAATATATACTAGTATAATAAATTAGCCTAGAGTTAAATTAACCCAGGATGTTATTTATCACTGTGCTAGATCTTTTCCCATATAACATCTTCTTGGGACCCCTGTCCCTACCCTATCCTTTGTCAAACACTGTATTAATTTCTTTCTGTTGTTTTGCCTTATTTAGGGTGTCATATATGAAATAAAATATGGCTTAATTTTCACTTAATATAATGCTTTTGAAATTCATCTGTTATTGGAAGAATCCAATTGCTGAGGAGTATTCCATTGTATGGATATATAATTTTTCAATCCATTCAGCAGTTGGTAGATGGTATGATTTGGATGTGTTTTGTCTTCTAAAGGCTCATGTGCTAAAAACTTGGTTCCCAATGCAGTGGAGCTGAGGTTGTAAAACTTCTAGAAGTGAGGCCTAGTACAGGGTGATTAGGTCAGAGCAGCACTGCCCTCAGAAGAGATTAATACTGGTTTCATGAAGTGAGTTCTTGTAAGAACAAGTCATTATAAAGCAAGGCCATCCCACAGGCTCAGCCCCTTCTACGTGTACTTCTCTGCCATGTTATGATGCAGCCAGGAAGGCCTTCACCAGAGACCAAACAGATAGAACCACTGGATCTCGGACTTTCAGCTTCCAAAACTTCAAGCTACCTAAACCTATTTTCCTTGTAAAGTACACAGCATTAGGTATTTTGTTAAAACAATATACAACAGATAAATGCAGTAGATGTTTAAGATGGCTACTATTAATATTCATGTACAAAATAAAATAAACAGTATGCTAATACTGAAAAGAAAGGCAGAGGGAGTAGAATAGAGTTTAGAAGCTGACATTAACATACAATTTAGTAACTAAAATAAAGGTGACATATCAAGTCATTGGTGACATGAGGTTCAACAGTCCATTAAGTAGCTGAAAAATAATTGTTTGAGCTCTACCTCATATAGTAAAGTCTTTCGGCTATATTAAATAGATGTAAAAAATGAAATGATAAAAACCTTAGAAGATATCAAAGAAAAACATTCATCAAATATTATGGCTAAGAAAAGGTCTTTTTTTCTTTGTAGCATAAAAACGTAAAATTGAAAAGAGATTTACAGAAATGACTCCTAAAATTTTAAGAACTTTGTGTCAAAAAGGATAATAAAATTAAAATAAAGAAAACTGCAACATATGATATGGGCTAGGGAAGTGGCTCAGTGGTAGAGTGCTTGCCTGGCATGTATGAAGTCCTGGGTTGGATCCCCAGTACCAAAAACAAAACAACATCAACAACAACAAACCTTAGGAATTCTTACAAATTCAACAAGAGAAAAGAAAGTTATCACAAATTAAAAATAAAAAAAAAAGAACAGAATTCGCAAAAAAAAAAAAAGTGGCAAAAAATCTCAAGAAAATATGTTCAAATTCAGTACCTAGCAAAGAAATACAAATTAAAATGAGGTTTTGAGATTTTTGGCCTATTAAATCATAAAATACTCTATTTCAAATTAACAACTAGTGCTGCCAAATGAAAAATGCTGAACAATGTATGTTGGCATAATACATGATTTTTAAAATGTCTACTTGAACATTGACCAGAAATTGAATCAGAGATAACCATAAAGATTTACATACAAGAATGCTCATCATAATTTTATCGATAAGAATAATGCTCATCATAGTTTTATCGATAAGAATTACAATTAGGAGAAACTATACAACATGGTGACTTATACTTAAAAGCAATGGGTTGATTCTTGAAAAATCACTGAGAATAGATTTCAAGTTTTCTCACGATAAAATTATATGTGAAGTAACGCATATGTTAATTGACTCAATTCTGTTATTCTACAATGCCTACATATTTTAAAACATCATACTGTATATGACAAATCTGTATAATTTATTTCTGAATTAAAATTAACTAATTTTCAAAAATTACAATTAGAGAATGTCAGTATTAGATCTGTAAAATAACAAATGGGAAGTAAATGCAATAGAATGCATATAAAGTAGCTATTAAAAATGCACTCTGAAAAATATTTTATGGATGGGAAAATGTTCATGATAATTACTAGGTAAAGACAAACAAAAAAACACAAAATAATACCCACATCACTATCTATTTGAATTTAATTAACAGAATATACAAATATCCATAAATATGCACAAACAACAGATTACAGCAACCACAGAAAACTTATAAGAAAAAGGACTTTTATTCTTTCCTTATGAATTCTGTACTTTAAAAATTTCTCTAATGAACACCTATCAGTTTTATAATTAGAAAATTAAATATAATTTTAAAGTAAATATTCCTTACCTTAATAAAACCCCAGATTCCTCCAGCAGATGCTTCATCCTGACCTCTATTAATCCTAGGATCTTCTTGTTCCTCTGGGAAAGTGATGGCTGATGTGGTTCCAGTTCCCGGTGCCAGAGATGTCAGACTAGCTTGCTGAGTAATAGGAGTTGGCAAAATACCTATTCAATGGAAAAAATTTTAATATGTTAATTTATTCCACAAACTCTGTTCCTGTAACAAGACAAAGCAAATAAGTAGCTTAAAACAATTTTAATAATGTAACCACACAGTTAAGCATTTCAAGATTAAGTTATACAATTGCAAAAAATTTCTTTCCCTTTACATAGGCTTACACCAAGTGTCCTAAAAAAGGACAAATACACACGC
This sequence comes from Marmota marmota marmota, assembly GCF_001458135.2. Lineage (NCBI taxonomy): Eukaryota > Metazoa > Chordata > Mammalia > Rodentia > Sciuridae > Marmota > Marmota marmota. The sequence goes on from NW_026000026.1 coordinate 84,681,731, forward strand.
ATGTGCATACATATATATATAAAAAAGTTTTGCATGCTTGTCCCATTTAGCACTTGGATACAGACAGCTGTAGTTCTAATCTCCTTAATCCACAAAAATAATTGGGCAACAAGCCCATCATTAAAAAACATAACAATCAGTACATATACTTCAATTTAACACAAAAATAAAATTCACATAAACAGACAAGGGTATAATACCTGTACTCTGTAATAAATTTTGTTTGTAAAGGCAGATAAGCAAAGTTGGATAACAAAAAAATTACAGCAATGTTGTTTATTTTCCCTAAAATGAGAAACAACAGGCAGAATATGACAAGGATCATGTCCCCACAAAAACTTGAACACAAACTTCATAGCAGCATTATCTAAATAACCAAAACATGGAAGCAACCTAACATCAACTGATGAACTGCATAGCTAAATACACTAGATCTGTTATTCAGCCATGAGAGGAATGAAGTACAGACACATGCTATAAAATGCACGAATCTTGAAACTATTTTCAGCTAAACTGATGCTAGTCAGAAAGACCAGTTATTACATGATTCCATTTATATGAAATGCCCAGAATACACAAACCCATTAAAAAAAAAAAAATCACTGGTAACAGATATGAAGTTTCTTTTTCTGTTGATAAAAGATTATGAAATGGATTATGGCAATGTATGTAAAATTTTGTAAATAAACAAAAATTAGTGATTATATGAACTGTATTTCAATAAGGCTGGAAATTTAAAAAGAATAAAACATTTACTATAGCCATATATTTCAAAGCATTAATAAGAGAAAACTACCTGTTACTGGAGGTGCAGAAAATGAGGGCATCAGAGGTGTCTGGGGAGCTCTTCCTGCATGTCCCCTTGTAATATCATAAGTTGTACCAACAGAAAATCCTGATATAGGAGGACCAGAAGTGGGTGCAGGTAAGAGAGCACTCGGGGCAGAAGTTGAAGGTGGAAAGTGGGATAAAGGAGGACTGGTGAAGGCAGCAGCAGTTGATGGAGAAACAGCAGGTGGCCCAGAAGTACCAAGTGGTGGAACCGAAGGAGCTGGTACAGGAGGCACAAAAGGTAGTGGTGCTGTAGGCTGCACTGGAGGATGGGCTGGTGAAGGAGTAGGATAGACTTGTGGTGGCAAGGAGTCTACCATAGACACATTAGGAGAAGGAAAAGAACTGGATGCAGCTGGAAAAAAAGTGGAGAGGATAAAAATCACAAAACTGAAAATACTTTTTATTTAATCATCAAACTCTCATTAGTGCCTTGCAAAATTTTTTAATTTAACAGACCATATCCCAAGAATTAAAATATGTAATTTAAGATATACAACAAATATGATTGAGCGCAAATGATTATCAACTCCCCTAACTAAAAGCAGCAGGCAATACTGAAATGCATTATGGCATTGTTAATAAGTGGATCTGTCTTTTTTGGTGTATTTGAATAAAATAAAACTATTTTTCACCCCTGGTTTGTAGATAAAAACCTATACACAGAAAACTCAAAAAATCACCACAAAGTCATTGAACACCAGACAAAGAAAATACATGCTTTTTAGGACATTTCTATCATAGTAAAAAAGATGACTTGTAGTCAATATAAATATAAAAAGAACAAAATCAACCTAATATAAAATATTGGTATTTTCTAAAATAGCAATAAAGTAAGACTATTTCTTTCCATTCTTTAAATTTAAAAAAGGCTATTTTCTTTCATCCTGACAAATATTACAGAAAGTTTAATATATTCTTCTTTTAATTGATTCAGAAAAGGTAACAGTGTCTTCATTTTCCTCAAAACACACTAGGTAAGGGCTGGAGATATAATTCAGTTGGTAGAGTGCCTCACATGCACAAGGCCCTGAGTTCAATCCTCAGCACCAAAACAAACAAACAAACAACCACACTAAGTATGAGACAACACATGTACCTATAGGAACAGGGGTAGAAGACATGGTGGCAGCAGCCAGTCCTGCAGGATTCGGTGGAGGAGTCCCAGGTGGTGTTGTCTCTATTCCACTTTCTTCCATCATTTTTCTTCAACAATGGTATGCTGCAAAAATGTAATAAATTTCACACAGTAACCAAAATTATACTTTTAAAGCTTACATAGTTAGAGAAAGAGTAATCATTAAAAGACAAATGTCTGCCTTTACTATTTATAATATAACTTATTTACAGATGACGGACTTATCAAAATTCCTAAGAACAAGGTCTACGAAATTATCTATGCAAACAATCTGTGATATTTCCACACATACTCTATAGTTAGAAAATAATTTTATGTTAACTATATAACCAACATTTCAAGTAGCAAATTGCCACCATTGTCTTATTTTCTGCCATATGAATACATATTAAAGTTATGCCTAGATTCTGGTCACTATTTTATTTAAAATAAAAATAAAACACTTGACGTAGCTTTGAAATCCATCTTCTTCCCTCATAAAGCAGTCTATTTAGGTTGCATCAATTAACATTACAAAAATTTCTAAATATGCTTGACTTGATAAAGTATTAATCTCTTCCCACAACTCTTAACATTTTATGTTAACAATGTGCTCAACTTGGTAAGTGCATTCATTTATCATTTCCCTAGTTCACATTGTAAAGGACACTTAGTAACAGCTAAATGATATGTCTCAGGTTTTAGAAATGTTAACTACCAAAAAAATGCCACTAGAGAGCAAACTCCCAACAGATGATAATAGATTATAAAACATAGGAAAACTTCCTTCACAAATCTTAAAGTTCACCTCAAGTATAAACCAACCTCTAAACATGCCTAATTTGTTTTTAATGTTTTTATTAATGTAACAGACATTCAACAAAGGTCGACTGCTTCCTAAGCACTATATTGGTATCTCTACACAATCAAACAATAACACCAATATACAATGACACCTATACAATACAATAATACCAATGTACCGATGTAGTCTGAATTATGTACCATGAGGGTAGGAAGAGCTGTTTGACAGAAATATGATTTTGACTTGGAAGCCAGGAAAAGGGTCCCCCAAAGAAGTCACAGAACTGAGATCTGACTACAACAGGGCAGAACTACAAAAATGGCAAGGAAGGGGACAGAGAAGCCAGTTAACAGTGAACATAGGTCTAAATACAAGGTAAGGTAAAGTGGGCAAGACACATTCAAGAATACTTGTGTGGGCTGGGGATGTGGCTCAAGCAGTAGCGCGCTCGCCTGGCATGTGTGCGGCCCGGATTCGATCCTCAGCACCACATACAAACAAATATGTTGTGTCCGCCAAGAACTAAAAATTAAATATTAAAAAACTCTCTCTCTAAAAAAAATAAATAAATAAAAAATACCTGTGTGGTAAAGGTAAAAAAAAAAAGAATGAGGACTGGAGAGAAGCAGGAGTCAAGCCTGTGTTGGGTCCTATCAGCCAGGTTAAGAAGATAAACTTTATTTTGTTTAAAGAACAGAATGTCACTATAAAGCATTCAAGCTGGACGTAGCATATTTGTCTTTTAACTTCCTTGAAATTTTAAATTCCTAGGAAGATGCAAAACTAGTAGAGTTTTTCAGTATCCCAAAGCCAGTTTCTCTCAATAACAGTAAAACGTTACTAAATAACCACGTTACTTAAATACATTATCAAACCAGGAAATTGGCATTGGTACAGACTATTTACTAACCTACAGACCTTATTTCAATTTCACCTGTTTTTATATTCACTTGCATAATGCCTCTGAGATTCATCCAAGTTGTTGTATGTAACATGAACTACTTTTCATTACTGAATAGTATTCTATTGCATATGTGTCATTGTGTATCCATTTACCTGATGAAGGACATTTACACTGATTCCGGTTACTAAAAATTCATTATTTGTGTACTGAAAAGTACGCAGACTAGGCCATCTCACAGACAAAGCAGAGACTACTCAGAGAGTAGTTCAAATAGGAGGTGCCAATAACTCAGAATACTGATTCTCATAACAAGGAGGGGGTGATTATGCACTACCCAGTAGGGTTGTGTTGGCAACATCTGCAGATATTTTTTGATTATCATCACCAGAGGGGTACTGCTGGTATCTAGTTTGTAAAGGCTACAGATACTGTGAAAAAACCCTCAATATACAACTCATCCATAAGAATTATCTGGTCCCAAATGTTAGTAGTGGCAGGTTGAGAAACTCTAGCCTAGACAAAGGGGATGATGATGGAGATAAATTAGATGGATTTAAGAAATGTATAGGTGGTAGGGCTGGGGTTGTGGCTCAGTGGTAGAGCGCTTGCCTAGCATACACGAGGCACTGGGTTTGATCCTCAGCATCATATTGTGTCCACCTAAAACTAAAAAATAAATATTAAAAAAAAGAAATGTATAGGTGGTAAAACTCAGTGACTGGTGAGGTAGATGGGGAAGAGGCATGGTTTGCAAAATTGGATGAGGAACACTATAAGAAGTCAATGCTGATGTTGTCTTTGGAGGAAGAGGGTTGGGATCACAAGGTGTTTTGTCTTTGACATGCTAATAAGTTCAAACTCCTTGATACATCCACCCAGGGACATGGAGTTGGTCTGGAGTGCAGAGACCACACAAGTCTGGGTGTCACCAATGTACTGATCTAAAATCATGTTCTGAGATGAGATTATCTAGGAGACTGTGACTTTATATTTAATTTTGTTTAGTTAGGTAGTAAATCAATATGCAGAAAATGAGATGGTCAGAAAAACAAGAATATAAGGAGACTGTGGTGTCCAAATGACAAAAGAGTGTTTCAAGGCACAATAACAGTATTAAATACTGCACAGAAGCCAAAAAGAACACTATCTGAAAGGTTCATGATTTGCAAATTAGCCATGAACTTGATGAGAGCTGTTTTCAAAGAAAGAGTAGAGATAGAAACTAGTTTGAATTGGATTGAAGATTGGAGGGGTGGGGTGAGACAAATAACAAAACTTTAACTAAAAGTTTGGCTGTGGCAGGGCACAGGCATGTAATCCCAGTGGCTCAGGAGGCTGAGACAGGAGGATTGCATGTTCAAAGCCAGCCTAAACAACAAGCAACTCATCCCTGGCTCTAAAAAAAGTACAAAATAGGACTGGGGATGTGGTTCAATGGTTGAGTGCCCCTAAATTCAATCCTGGTAAAAAGTTTGGCTGTGAACAGAGAGGAAAGATCTATGGCACTAACATAAGACAGGGAGGTAAATTCTTTCATTCCATACCTATATCCAGAGGTAAGTAACCTGAGACAGAAATGCCCCTCCGGGGGTCTTATCACTTCCCATAATTCTTCATCATTTTTTTCATCAGTCATTCCTCTTCCTACAACATAAGTGAATTCTTACAATGAGTAGTGGAGGTTGTATTTTAACACAATGCTGATCCCAAACATTAGCAAATGCATTGGCAAAAGAACTTGTACAATGAACACAAAGTCATTGCATTAAAAAGCTTTACTAGTTGAGAAAAGGTTTAATGGGAATACTGGTGTAAATTTTTAATATCATAACTTCTACTAAAAAAAACTATTATGATAAAATAACATTGAGACATCAGTTGGTAAAGCTTTTAAGGGAAAAAAGTAATAGTATTAATATATTGAGATGCAAGACAATATAATGAGAATGGTTTCGACAACTGAGTCCTCAGTCTCTTCCCAAATTCTGCTATTCTAATTTCCTTGGGCCTTGTTTGTTTTTTGTTTTTTAAAGTGGATAACTACCTGTAAGAAAATAAATGGAATAACAGAGCTTTGATGAACTTTAAAGTCTTAAAAAACATTATTACTTTTGAGGTACTAAGAGCCACATGATTGCCTCTACTACCAGTGAGCACTAGAGCACTGTGTTTTCTCCACATTCTAAGCTCAGTTCCTAAAATTAACTCCCCTAAACGTTCACTGACTGAAATAATGTCTGCACAGGGCTGGAATGCCAAAATGTGTCACGATCGCAGAAATGTACATGTTGTCTCTCAAAACAACTACTTTTGACCAAAAAAAGAACAACAACAACAACAACAAAACCCTCTCCTGGGCATATATTCTGCCAATCTAGGAAACTGGCTATTCTACAAATTTGACTGAAACGGGTCCCAAGATCAAACAAAGGGAGAGTGCAAAAGCCCTCTGGAGCAGCGGTAGATACCTACGAGAGAACATCGGGGGAAAATAAGCTTTCTCCCAATGCCAGTCCCGGTTGGTTAATGCTCAAACTCTCCAGGGCCACAGAGACCGAAATCCTATTGCACGAGACGGCGGCCATCCTCCAGGTTCTGCCACGTCCCCAGGCCGGGCAGGGCCGGGCTAAGGTCCGTAGGCGCCAGCCACCGGTCTCTTCCTGTGGCCAGCGCGCTGGAAGGTGGTGTCAGCTGTCCAGAGGCTGCAACCTCGGCCCAGGACAGAAGCAATGTCCGAGAAGAGACCCCTCACCCCCCCGCCCCCCGAACCGCAAGCACCGTGCAATCCGCGGTGGGGACTCACCCCTTGTGATGCGTGCACCTGCGGGCTAC
>NW_026000026.1:84688328-84697485 GCF_001458135.2 Marmota marmota marmota
GCCCTGCCGCTGCTCGTCGTCGCGCGTCCGCCCGCCCCGCGCCTGGCCGCCCCGCCCCGCGCTCCAGGCTGACCGGAGCCCCGGCTCTTCCTCTCCATCCGAAGATCATCTGGACCGCTGAGTTTTGGCTGTTCCTGCCCACTGTAGGACGGTCCCCCATAAATTTCCCCTCCGCAGCCCCCACACTGCGAACAGCAGCCTTGCTACCATGGGTAGCTCGACCTGTGCCACAATCGCCCACAGAATGGAGATAAAGTCAGCCAGCGCCGTCAAGTCCAGTCCCCACCTTCAGGAAGGACCTTGCTCCAGATAGAGGGAACTTATCCGTAGCAGCGATGGGGAAAAGGGACTTGGGAATGGAGCAGGGGGAGGGGGAGAAGGGTGTCATTTACTGTACTGGTTTTTCCCCCAGGTACATATATTGCACTTTTTTTCCAGTTGAAAAACCGAAGACATTTTTTTTTCCTTAGCTGCACAAGTTAGTTATTTTGATTATAAATTAACGGAAGTCTACATTAAATGCACATCTTATAAAATGATCACTTTGAGACTATATAAAAACTGCTGGAACAAACTTTGTTATTTCTGATACTCCTGTAGCTTCAACTAGACAATTCCCTTCCCAACCATAAATTCAAGACGTCAAGCCATTTAAAAAGACTCATAACTGTGCCAGCAGGTGGAAATTATGAACATCCCCCTCTTCAATTCAATTGCCTTTTTTATCCTAGTATAACACTCTCCCAGTGCCATTTCAATGCCTTTATGGTGGTTATTCAAGACAGTTTTCAAGTTTAGAAATATTTCCTGGGACTTCAGTTTCTCCCTTCCAGTGACATCTGTTAGTTGCCGAATTCCAAATTTAATTTTTTCGATTTCGTGATTGTGGCTACTTGCTCAAGATAGCACTTTTTTTTTCTTGAATTGTATTGTAATCTTCAATTACTGTTTGCTCATACTACCAGAAGACAAAGATTATTGACTTTTTTTGTATGTTTGTCTGTTTGGTTGGTTTTGGTACCAAGGATTGAACCACTGAGCAATATCCCCAACAACATCATCATCATCATCATCATCATCATTATTTTACTTAGAGACAGGGTTTCATTGAGTTGCTTAGGGTCTCACTAAATTGATGAAGCTGGATTTGAACTCCTGACCCTCCTGCCTTAGCCTCCCCAGCCACTGGGATTACAGGCCTGCACCACCATGCCCAGCTTGACATTTTTATCCTTATATGCTGCACCTAAAGGAGTTCCTGAAACAGTTGTTCAATGATAAACTTTAAGCAAATCAATGAATGTAAGGAAATAAGAATTTGAAACCTGAAGTCCTGATTTGGGTCTGCGACTGCCCATAGGCCAATTGTATAGTTGTGAATACTCATACAGGTCATTTGGTCTCCTTATTTTCATCTGTAAAATGGGAGTAATATTATCTGCCATCACTAACTCAGGCAAGTAACAAAATCAAATAATTTTCTTTTTTTTTTTTTTTTTAGTACTGGGGATTAAACCCAGGGATGCTTAAACCACTGAGCCACATCCCCAGGGCCTTTTTAGTCATTCATTTATTTATTTATTCAATTTTGAGACAAGATCTCACGAAATTGTAAGGCCTCACTAAGTTGCTGAGGCTGTCCTTGAACTTTCAATCCTTCTGCCTCACCCTCCCAAGTTTCGGTAATAATAAGCATGCACCACCACACCTAGCTGAAAGCACTGTTTAAACTACTTAGCATTCAACATGTGAAAAACTGTATCTTCTTATAGTCCTCAAATTTTCTTCAGGAATGAATTCTTAGATATCTCCTGGACGTGACAGCCATAAATATTATAAAATACCCTACTGAAAACTAATACTGCTTAACAATGCTCTCACTCTGTATCTGGCTTTGTAACTACAATGGGTTGGTCCCTTTGGTGGTGCCTCTTATTCTGTTCACTGAGAATGTGTGTAGGTGGCCTTCTAGATTACTTTCTAGAAAGTACTGTTTGGAGTAATGCTGAAAGTAGATACCATCTCCATCCTCTTTGGCCCACACCCTTTATAACAAGGTACGTTGGTTCCTTCATTCATTCAACAAATATTTATTAGTGGCTGCAATTGCTGAGCATTGGTACTGGAAACACTGCAATGAGCAAGATGGGCAAGTCTTGACACTTAGTTAGCTGTCCTAGTAAGAGAGAGAGAGACTATAAACAGGAACATAAACAAGAAAAGACAGTAGAATGTTGGCTATAGTAATTGGAGTAAGCCATTTAGGACAGGACAAACAGGCAAGACTTGTCTCAAGAAGAGAGTTTTGAGCAGGGACCTGCCATGAAATAGGCTGTGGTTATTTGGCAGAAGGGAGATCATGCAAATACTTGAGGTCGAGTGTGCTTGGCACTAGTGATAAACAGCAAGAAAGTGCAGGAAGTGGAGTGATAAGAGGACAGAGAGAGCACGGGTGAGATCATATCCAGTCTTCTAGACACAATAAAGCCATTTGGGTTAGATTCTGGAAGAAATGGGAAGTACATGGAGTGTTTTCAGACGAGAACAACAAGATTTGATTTCAGTTTTTAATCACATTCCAATTGCTGTGACTTGGGTTTTTCAGGGACTAAGGAAGGTCTCCAGTAACGAGACCATGGTGGCTTAGAGTAATTAATGGCGTAGAGGCAGTGTATGGTCCAGGCATATTTGAAGATTGAATTGCCATAATTTGTTGGTGGACTAGATGTGGATTTTATTGGTTTCCTTAGACCACCACAAAAGATTATTACAGCCAATCGGTTATAAGAATATATATTCTTCCCCAGTTCTGGAGGCCAGATGTCTAAAATCAGCAAGACCTCTCCAGAAGCTCTAGGGAAAAATACTTTTGTGTTTCTTCTAGCTCCTGGTCACTCTCAATGTTTCTTAGCTGGTGCCAAAATAACTCCAGTCTCTGCCTCTGTCTTCACATGGCCTTCTCTCCATGCCCCTGTGTCTTGAGTCTCCCTCTGCCCTTCCCTTACAGATATATCCATCATTGCACTTAGGACCCAATTTAGATCCAGAATGATCTCATTTCAAGATAATTGAGAGTCTTACAAAGATTATTTCTAAATAAATTCATGTTCAGAAGTTCCAATTGAATATATCTTTTGGAGGTCACTATTCAGTCCACTAAATGGATAGAGACAGAAGTCAACTAAAGTTAAGATTATAAGATGGCCTTTGGAATGGTTAAACTTGAATTACATTTATAGTTATTCTATGTTTTACTTACCACTTTTCATTTGAATTTCAAAAGAACTTTGTGCAACTGAAAGATTCCTGAAGAAAATCTAAGAACTATAAGATACAGTTTTTCACATGTTGAATGCTAAGTAGTTTAAAAAGTGCTTTCAGCTGGGTGTCCAGTATTAGAAATATGGAAACTAAGGCTCTGATAATTACATGCAGATGGAGTTGGAACCCAGAATTTATAGATGGTACTCCAACTGCTTTCCTGCTTTTCAAGTTGTAAGGTATGTTCTTAGATGTCAGCCAATGAGGACAATTATAACTTAATGGAAGAACAAAGACTGCTCAGCATTTTAAGTGTTGCTAAAAACTCACCAAGATTTTCTTTATAGGAATTCTAATACATACTAGAGATCATTTGTGACTTGTGATGAAACAACATGACAGTAGAATTTTGCCTTTCTTGTTCAAAAATATAGGCAAACAAAACTTTTTTTTTTCATTTGAATTAAGGGTTTTTTTCTAGGTCAATTCAGTTAATGTTTTATTCTTAAATATTCTTAAGGCAGTTCTTGATGTTTGTAATGCTCATATAAATATTCAAATATGTATTTCCAGGTGGGAAAAGGATGAGGCTGAGACTCAGCATCTGCTGCATAACCAGCAGTGTAGTCAGAACTGATTCTGGTTTAAGATGATGAGCCCTGCTGAGAGCACAGCCCTCAGTTTTGCAGCCCATAGAGCACTTCAGCAGGTGATCTGGGGTACTGGCCCACACGTAGACATCAGGGGACTCCGATCATGCCATGCTAAGAGGATATGGCAAAGGTTATCTCAAACATTGCATGGGATTCACTTGTACTAAAAAAGTTATCCATCATTAATCTGAAATTCAAATGTAAGAGGCAAGCAAGCCAGGACTTAAGAGTGTAAAAGGCAATAGAGTGTATATTGGGACATTAACTATGGTAACAAAAACCTAGATCAGAGTTCTCACTCTAGCACCAGCATAATCAACAACTAACTTTGAGAGTGTCACTTTAACATATTCTATATTCCTTCACTATAAAGTGGGACAAATATTCCTATTAATACCTACTTCATAATTTCTTAATTGAAGATTAAATTACTTAATGTGTGTGAAATATTTAGAACAGTGGCCTAGCTCTCAGTGTTAGCTCTGATTCTTAGAGCTTATAATTGCTTAAATATTCATCTGACAATTACTTTTAAACCAACAAGACTTAATTAATTGAGCCTGAGGTATAATTTCCAAATTGTTTTCTTGTTTGTTTTCAACCAAAGAAAATTTAGTTATGTAAGAGGTGACTATACTTCTCAGTTTATCTAGGACACTTCCACTTGATAGTCATCCAAGAGTAATTATTAAAACTACCGATAACCTTTGCCAGAATTTTATTGAAATTTTTGCGTCTATATTCATTAGATATATTGGTCTGAAGTTTTCTTTCTTTGATGTGTCTTTGTCTGATTTTGGAGTCAGGGTAATATTGGCCTCATAGAATGTGTTTGGAAGTGTTCCCTCTTTTTCTATTTCATGAAATAGTTTGAGAAGTATTGATATTAATTCTTCTTTAAAGGTCTTGTAGAATTGAGTTGTGTATCCATCTGGTCCTAGGCTTTTCTTGGTTGGTAGGCTTCTATTGCCTTGCTTGAAATTGATCTGTTTAAATTGTTTATATCATCCTGATTTAGTTTGGGCTTATCATATGCCTCTAGAAATTTGTCGATGTTTTCGATATTTTCTATTTTATTGGTGTACAAATTCCCAAAATAACTTATAATTATCTTCTTATTTCTATAGTGTCCGTCATAATATTTTCTTTTTCACCACGGATGTTAGTAATTTGAGTTTTCTCTTTCTTTCTCTTCATTAGCATGGCTAATGGTTTATCAATTTTATTTATTTTTTCAAAGAACCAACTTTTGTTTTCTCAATTTTTTCAATTGTTTTTTTGTTTCAATTTCATTGATTTCAGCTCTGATTTTTATTATTTCCTGTCTCTTCCTGCTTTTGGGGTTGATTTGTTCTTCTTTTTCTAGGACTTTGAGATGTAACATTAGGTCATTTATTTGTTGACTTTTTCTTCTTTGAAGGAATGAACTCCATGCAATGAACTTTCCTCTTAGAACTGCCTTCATATTGTCCCAGAGATTTTGATATGTTGTATCGGTATTCTCATTGACCTCTGAGAATTTTTTAATCTCCTCCTTGCTAATTCAGTAGCATATTATTTCGTCTCCAGGTGTTGGAGTAGCTTTTGTTTCTTATTTATCATTGATTTCTAATTTCATTCCATTGTGGTCTAATAGAATGCAGGTTAGTATCTCTACTTTTTTGTATTTACTATGATTTTCTGTGTGGCATAATATATGATCTATTTTAGAGCAGGATCAATGTGCTGCTGAGAAGAAAGTGTATTCGCTCATTGATGGATAATACTCTCTCTCTCTCTCTCTCTCTCTCTCTCTATATATATATATATATATATATATATATATATATATCAGTTAAGTCTAAGTTATTGATTGTATTATTGAGTTCTATAGTTTCATTGTTGAGCTTTTGTTTGGAAGATCTATCCAGTGGTGAAAGAGGTGTGTTAAAGTCACCCAGAATTATTGTGTTGTGGTCTATTTGACACTTGAACTTGAAGAGTTTGACTGATGAACATAGATGCTCCATTGTTTGGGGCATATATATTTATAAATGTAATGTCTTGTTGATGTATGATTCCCTTAAGCAGTATGAAATGTCCATATTTATGCCTTTTGATTAACTTTGGCTTGAAGTCTACTTCACTTGATATGAGGATGAAAACCCCTGCTTGCTTATGTAGACCATGTGAATGGTATATTTTATCCCAACCTTTCACCTTTAGCCTGTGGACATCTTTTCCTATGAGATGAGTCTTGAAAGCAGAATATTATTGGGTCTTTTTTTTTTAAAATCCAATCCACCAGCCTATGTCTTTTGATTGGTGAGTTTAGGCCATTAACATTTAGGGTTAATATTGAGACATGATTTGTATTACCGGTTATTTTTGTTTATTTTAGGTATTTAGCTTGACTTGGCTTCTTCTTTGGGTGTCTTTTCCTTTATTGTAGTTCTTCCCTTTGCATATTTTCATTGTTGTTTTTAATTTTCTCCTCGTGGAATATTTTGCCAAGAATGTTCTGTAGTGCAGATTTTCTTGCTGTAAATTCTTTTAGCTTTTGTTTATCTTGGGAGGTTTTTATTTCATCATCAATTTTGAATTAATTAATTTTTCTGGATAAAAGACTCTTGGTTGGCATCCATTATCTTTTAGAGAATGGTATATGTTGTTCCAGGATCTCCTGGCTTTGAGGGTCTGGGTTGAAAAATCTGCTGATTTGAATTGGCCTCCCCCTCTATGTAATCTAATTTCTCTCTCTTTCAGCCTTAAAGATTCTATCCTTATTCTATATGCTAGTCATTTTCATTATAATGTGCCTTGGTGTAGATCTGTTGTAATTTTGTACATTTGGTGTCTTATAGGACTCTTGTATTTGATTTTCCAATTCATTCTTCATGCTTGGGAAATTTTCTGATATTATTTCATTGAAGAGATTGTGCATTCCTTTCCTTTGGTTTGAATCTCTGAACCCTCCTCTATTCTAATATCAAAAAGATAGTGCACCATGATCAAATAGGGTTTATCCTGGGGATCCAAGGTTGGTTCAACATATAGAAATCAATAAATGTAACTCATCACATCAGTAGACTCAAAGATAAAAATCATATGATCATCTTAATAGATGCTAAGAAAGCATTTGATTAAATACAGCATCCCTTCATGTTAAAAATGTTAGAAAACCTGGGGATAACAGGAATATACCTCAGCATTGTAAAGGCTATCTATGCTAAGCCCCAGGCCAACATCATTATAAATGGAGAAAAATTGAAAGCATTCCCTCTAAAAACTGGAAAAAGACAGGGATACTTCTTTCACCACTTCTATTCAACATAGCTCTTGAAACACTGGCCAGAGCAATTAGTCAGATGAAAGAAATTAAAGGGATACGTATAGGAAAAGAAGAACTCAAATTATCACTCTTTGCAGATGATATGATTCTATACCTAGAAGACCCAAAACATTCCACCAGAAATCTCCTAGAACTAATAAATGAATCCAACAAAGTAGCAGGATATAAAATAAACACTCATAAATCATAGGCATTTCTGTACATCATTGACAAATCTGCTGAAAGAGAAACTAGGAAAACCATCCCATTTACAATAACCACCAAAAAAAAAATACTGGGGAATCAACTTAATGAAAGAGGTGAAAGACCTCTACAACAAAAACTACAACACATTAAAGAAAGAAATTAAAGAACACCTTAGAAGATGGAAAGATCCACTTTGTTCTTTTTTTTTCCTTTTCTTTTTTTTTCCTTTTCCACTTTGTTCTTGAATAGGCAGAATTAATATTGTCAAAATGACCATATTACCAAAAGTACTCTACAGATTCAATGCAATCCCAATCAAAATTCCAATGACATTCCTCATCGAAATAGAAAAGGCAATCATGAAATTCATCTGGAAAAATAAGACACCCAGAATAGCTAAAGCAATCCTTAGCAAAAAGAGTGAAGCTGGTGGTATTACTATACCAGACCTTAAACTATACTACAGAGCAATAGTAACAAAAACAGCATGATGTTGGCACTAAAACAGACTGGTTGGGTTCAATCCCCAGCACTAAAACAAACAAACAAAACAAACAAATAAACAAACCTAAAACAGACTGGTAGACCAATTGTACAGAATAGAGGACACAGAGACTAACCCACATAACTACAGCTTTTTATAATATTAGACAAAGTTTCCAAAAACATACATTGGAGAAAAGATAGCCTCTTTAACAAATGGTGCTGGGAAAACTGGAAATCTACATGTAACAAAGTGAAATTAAACTCTTATCTCTCACCATGTACAAAACTCAACACAAAGTGGATCAAGACTTAGGAATTAAACCAGAGATCTAGTACCTAATGGAAGAAAAAGTAGGCTCAAATCTCCATCAGGTCAGATTAGGCCCCAACTTTCTTAATAAGACTCCTATAGTGCAAGAATTAAAACCAAGAATCAATAAATGAGATGGATTCAAACTAAAAAGCTTTTTCTCAGAAAAAGAAACAATAAGTGAAAGAATAGAGAGCCTACATAATAAGAGCAAATCTTTACCATTGCACATCAGATAGAGCACTAATCTCTAGAATATATAAAGCACTCAAAAACCTTCACACCAAAAAAAAAAAACAGATAACCCAATCAATAAATGTGCCAAGGAACTGAACAGACACTTCTCAGAAGAGGATATACAATCAATCAACAAACATATGAAAAAATGTTCAACATCTCTAGCAATTAGAGAAATGCAAATCAAAACTTCTCTAAGATTTCATCTCACTCCAGTCATATGGCAATTATTAAGAATATAAGCAACAATAAGCATTGGCGAGGATGTAGGGGAAAGGCACACTCATAGATTGCTGGTAGAACTGCAAATTGGTGCAGCTAATCTGGAAGCAGTATGGAGATTCCTTGGAAAACTTGGAATTGAACCACCATATGACCAAGCTCTCCCACTCCTCAGTTTATACCCAAAGGACTTAAAAACAGCAAACTATAGGAACACAACCATATCAATATTTATAGCAGCACAATTCACAATAGCTAAATTGTGGAACCAACCCAGATGTCCTTTAGTAGATGAATGGATAGGGAAACTTTGGTATATATATATACAATGGAAGATTACTCAGCATTACAAGAGAATAAAATTATGGTATTTTCAGGTAAATGGATGGAGTTGGAAGATATAATGCTAAGTGAAGCAAGCCAATACCAAAAAAACAAAGGCTGATATATATATATATATATATATATATA
>NW_026000026.1:84697499-84728388 GCF_001458135.2 Marmota marmota marmota
GACAGTATATATATAGATAGATAGATAGATACTGACTCATAATGGTGATGGTGGGGGGAGCATGGGAGGAATGGAGTAACTTTAGATAAGGTAAAGAGGAGGGAGGGGAAGGTAGGGGGAAAGAGGGTTGGAATGATAGTGGAATGAGTTAGACGTCATTACACTAAGAACATGTATGAAGACACTAATGGTGTGAAAATACTTTGTGTACAATCAGTGACTTGAAAAATTGTGCTTTATATGTGTAATATACAATGAATTGCATTCTGCCATCATATACAACAAATTAGAATAAATAAATAATTTAAAAAACTACCCACCTTTTATTCTTAAAGTATTTCAATTTGACAATCAGTCTTATGGTTATCCTACTAGAAGAGATATTAAGGAGTTACCCTTTTTGCACATCTGAGTTATAGTATGACAATTTCAAAACCTGCCCATTCCCCCACATTCCTCGCTATCTTCAAGGGGGTGGTTTACTAGAATCCATTTTAATTTTTTGTTTTGGGGGGGGACCAGGGGTTGAATTCAGGTGCTCTCAGCCACTGTGCCACATCCCCAGCCCTATTTTGTAATTTATTTAGAGATAGGATCTCACTGAGTTGCTTAGCATCTTGCTTTTGCTGAGGCTGGCTTTGAACTTACAATCCTCCTTTCTCAGCTTCCCTAGTCACTGGAATTACAGTTGTGCACCACCTTGCCTGGCTTAATTTGTTTTTAAAAAATAACTAACATCTTTTTTCCACTTTTTAAAATAACACATAACTTTATTTCAGATATAAAAGCAATGTTAAATTACAAGTGTAATTTTTTAAAAATTAATTAATTTATTTGTTCTAATTTGTCATACATGACAGCACATCAAATAGAGAGCTAATCTCCCTAGGATATATAAAGAACCCATAAAAGTTAACACCAAAAAAACAAATAACCCAGTCAAAAAATGTGCTAAGGAACTGAACAAACATTTCTCAGAAGAGATATACAATCGATCAACAAATATATGAAAAAATGTTCAACATCTCTAGCAATTAGAGAAATGCAAATCAAAACTTCTCTAAGATTTCATCTCACCCCAGTCAGAATGGCAGTTATAAAGAATATAAGCAACAGTAAGTATTGGTGAGGATGCGGGGAAAAAGGCACACTCTTACATTGCTGGTGGGACTGCAAATTGCTGCAATCAATCTGGAAAGCACTATGGAAATTCCTCAGAAAACTTGGAATGGAACTACCATTTGACTCAGCTATCCCACTCCTCAGTCTATACCCAAATGACTTAAAAATCAGAATACTATAGTAATGCAGCTATATCAATGTTTATAGCAGCACAATTCACAATAGCTAACTTATCTTTATAAAATATGTATTTAAAAATATTCTGTGATCTTTTGTTTCCCACTTGGTATTTTGTTTTGTTTTGTTTGTACTGGAAATTTAGCCCAAGGTCACTTTACACTGAGCCATATCCTCAACCCTTTTTATTAACTAATTTATTTTTAAGACAGCATCTCATAAAGTTGCTAAGAGCTTCACTATGTTACTGAGGCTGATCTTCAGCTTGTGATCCTTCTGTCTCAGCCTACTGAGTCTCTGGAATTACAGGCGCACACTACAGTACTCGGCTTAATTTTAAAAACTAAACTTACCCTTGCTTTCTAGACTCTTCTCTTCCTCTTGCAGCCTGCTCCCTGTTTCCCAGGTGCCAGCATAAGAACCTGCCCTGCTCAATCTGAAACCATTTGCCCTTGGTCTTACCAGTCCCTTTACCTGAGATGCATTTTCCTTCTGAACTTCTACTAATAGGTACTCCTCATTTTTCAAGAACCAGCTTAAAGTTTTCTTCTACCATAAAATCTTTTCACATTGTATTATTGTTGGTTTTACATGCTTATATTCCCCCATTTGTTTATGAGCTCCTGATGATAATAACTTTGTGTTTAGAATTCCATTACATTTAAGTTTTTATGTGAGTGTGTGTTCTATGAACATTTTTTTTTTGAGTGGAATTTTCTATTAAGATTTATATGCAGTACACATTGCAAAAGTGTTCATAATTATGCTAATCCCCAAAATATGTGACCACTAAAAATATTCTTAAAGGAAACAGAACAAATACATTTTTGTTAAAAAATCTGAATTTTTTTTTAACAAGAAACCATGCAACCAAATTAGTTTTCTAGATAAGGAAATACCTCTAATAAGCAATAACGTATTATCAAGTGTGGAAGTTTTTTCCTAGCAGTCATAAAAAAAAGAGAAGTCTGTAAAACTGTCACAGCCAAGAGGACCTAAGGAGACAGTTAAATGTAATATGCTATTGAAACAAAGACCACCCAAATGAGAACAGATGAAGGCTATTTACTCTGAACCTGCTATTGTAAGGAACTGGACCACTATCTGTTGGTTTAGCAGAGACTCAAAGACAGTGACTCAGAGGATTGAGAAAGCTTTGTGGTGGAAAAAGGGGAAAGCTCCAGGTGTGCCCTGATTGGAGGCTGTCCACATGAGGAGCTTTAGGCCGCTAATCAGAGGTAGGACATCCTGTGGGATTGGTTATGGATGAATATTTGGCTCTCTTCAAATGGTTCTAAGTTGGAAGCTGGGACCAATATTAGGGAATCTATCTATCTATTATTTATCTGTTTGGGGCCAGTTCCAACAGGCTATTGTTTGGCTTCCTGGACTGGCCACTGCAAATTGTGGTCAGGGTTCTATTTATGTATATTCTGACCACTATCCTCTGGTATATGCAGCCTCTCAAGTCCTTGTATAAGACCCTGGCACAGGGAAATGACATTAGGAAAAAACTAAGGAAACCAAATAAACATATACACTTCAGTTTATAACCATATAGCAATATTGATTCATTACTCATAATGAGTATACCACACTATGTTAGATGTTACTAATAGGGGAAACTGCGGTATGTCAGAACTGTCTCTACAATCTTCTCCATTTTAAATCCAAAACTATTTTTAAAATAAGTTTTTGCCCTTGTTGTTTTAAAAAGCCCTTGGAGTAGCTGACCACTAGCCTTCCACTCACAGCTGCCACCTGACCTGGCTCCATGACTCTAACTTACAGATCCTTATTAGCTTTGTCACCTCCCACCTGCTTCCCCTTCTGCCTCTCTACAGTATTTTTTGGTTCGTGTGTGGTACAGGGGATTGAACCCAGGGGTGCTCTTCTACTGAGCTACATCCTCAGCCCTTTTATATTTTTTTATTTTGAGACAGGGTCTCATTAAGTTTCTTAGGGCCTCACTAAGTTGCTGAGGCTTGCTTCAAACTTGGGCCCTCCTGCTTCAGCCTCCCAAGTCATTGAGATTACAGGTGTGCACCACCATGCTCAGCTCTCTATTGTACTTTTCCACAGATCTTTATGTGGCCCACAAGGCCCACATGGCCCATCCCCTGGAACTTCTCCATCCTCATTCACTCTGTTCCACCATTCTGGCCTCTTGCTGTTTCTCAGATGCATCTGGTCCATACACATCTTGGTCCCTTTGCATTTGCTTCTTCTCACTGAATGTTGGCTGCTTCTTCCTATCATTCAATCCCCAGAGAGGCCTTCCCTGGACACCCCATTTAGTCTTTATAATACTCAGCACTTCCAAACATTACAATATAAATCTATTATTTACTGTCTATCTCCTGAATTATGAATGTAAGTTTCACGAACTCAAGGACAACTTTTTCTGTTTTGTTCCCCACTGTATCCTCAACATTAGTCCCAAGTACTTGGTTGGCACTCAACCAATTTTTGTTAAATGAACAAATAAATCAGAAAACATACTGAGAATCAGAAAGTTTCTCCTGTGTACTACCATGAAAAATGCTGCAGAATGCTCTTATGGATCCTTTCCAGAAGGCTAATTTTGATTTGGTCATTAAAAATATTATTGCAGAGATAATTTCGCACTTCATTTTCTTCATACATACAAAATTCATATTACTTAGTGTGAGTCAATTAAAATTGACCTTAGACATGTGAGGGATATTGGAGTTAACACAAACTAATTCCTTTCCTAAAGGAGAAAATACACAGTAAGAAAGATACGTTCCCAAAGCACAAAAATGAGAATGAAAACTCCTCTGCTATCACTAAAGTACACTAAATGATAGGGGAGAACATTGACTCTTTGGTGTAACTACACAGTATTGTGTGCAAACACTCTTTCTTTCAAGTACAGCTTTTGGGAGAAGAGTGAGTGCTGCAAGCAGTCAGGGAATGGATCTGTGGCTATTCCCTATATTTGTTTATGCACTATTAACTTTTTATGGCACAGATTTTCTGAGGAACACCAGGAAGGAAGCACAACTACAGCTAAAGCTAAACTTTAGGGCCTAAAGCAATAATTCCTACTCCTTTGCTTATTTCAAAAAATACACACAATTAAAATTGACTCCAGAAGATACAGCTAACACAATACATTTCACTCATGGTAAAGTGTACAATTCAATATCTTTGGTATGTTCCAAATTGTGTATCCTTCAACAAAAACAATTTTAGAACATTTTCATTACCTCAGAAAAGAATCCCTACACCATTAAGTCATCACCCAACCCTAACCCTGCCTCACCCTGCCAGTTCGAGGCAACAATTCATCTACCTTCTGTCTCTACAGATTTGCCTTGCCTGTTTGCCTACTAAGAATGAATGGAATCATACAAATGCAGGTCCTTTATCACTAGCCTCTTTCACTTGACATGTTTTCACGATTTAGCCCTGTTGCAACATGAATCATTACTTGGTTTCTTTTTATTGATGAAAATATTCTATTGCATAGATATACCCATTTTGTTTATCCATTCATTCATCAGTTGATGGGTATTTAAGTTTTTCCACTTTTTGGCTATTAGAAATAATGCTGTTATGAACATTCATGTAGTAGTTTTGTGCACATATATTTTTGTTTCTCTTGTGTATATACCTAGGTGTAGACTTTGGACAGTGGAGCATAGTGATCTGGATCAGAATCTTTGATTGTCTCATGGCTGTGGTGTGCCTGCAAACGCTGGGAACTTCGGTGCAAAAAGTAGGGGTCAAGATTGCCCAGTTGCTATGGTGATGCCCTGTCTATGAAGGCTCTGTGCAGAGCACAGAAGCTGTGTCAGTCTTGGCCTAGATTTCAGACACCAGCTTCCAAGGATAGAGGATTCTGAGCAGAGCAAGATAACTTCAATATTTCACCAGTGCTGTAACCTCCAAGCCTGCCTGCTTAGTAGATAATTTGGACAGTGGGCTTCTTGGGTGCTACAGGAATCTCCTAGTATTGCAATGTGGAGTAGCTACAAAAATGTTTCTAGTCCTGTAACTTTCTAGTGCACAAAGAACATTGCCTCTATAGTCTTTAACTTCCTGATTGTGAGACCCTATATAATAAACATGCAGAGCCAGCTCTGGGTCACTGTTTCTTTTTCAGAGATCAGAGTCTCACCTGATCCCAGCTCTTTCTCTAAATGTGTGTGTATTTTTCTTAGTCCTCCATTGTCCATCACTGATTTTCTGAATTAATAGTCATGCAGGTCGCAGCACTGGATCAAAGAGTAACTCAGTGCTTAACCTTTTAAATCGTTATTAAAACTATTTTCTTACCTGGCTACACCATTTTAGAGTCCTCGCAACAGTATGAGAGTTCTAGTCACCACACATCTTTGATATATATATATATGTTGTTATCTGTTCATAATATGTCCTCATAATCCTTTTTACTTCTATATGGTCAGTAGTAATGCCTCCTCTTTTATTACTGATATTTGTTTTAAGCCTCCCCAACTCCATCCCCCTTTTTTTCCTGATCAGTTTAGCTGAAGGTTGGTTAATATCATCTGTCCTTTCAAAGAACAAGCTTCTGGTTTTGTTGATTTCAAAAAAATATTCTTCTCCCTTTTTTATTTTTTTCTGATCTAAGCATTATTATGTTCTTCTTTGTTTGCTTTGTACTCAGTTTGTTCTTCTTTTCTACTGTATGAAGGTGGAATATTAAGTTGTGACTTGAGAACTTTCTTTTTTCTTGATATAGGCATTTGTAGCTATAAATGTCTAAGTATGCTTTAGCTACATCCCATAAGTTCTGTTGTGTCTTTATGTTCATTCTCCTCAAAATTATTTTTAATATCTATTGTGATTTTTTTTTATTCAGCCCAGTTTTTTGTCTTTCTGTAGAACACTGCACTTTTCAATTTGGTAGCAACCAGCCACATGTGGCTACTTGAATTTAAATTAAAATATAACAAAATTAAAAAATATTTTCCTCAAACTAGGAAAATTTCAAGTGCTAATCAACCACAATTGGCTAACACCTACCTTATTAAGACAAAAACATTTCCATCATTTTACAATATTCTTTTGTTGAGCATTATGTAATACACACTAAGAGGAGGAAGAATTCAAGAATATAGTGTCAGCTCACAATACACCTTACTGTTCATTTCTAAGTACCATTTAATTTATAAGTGTCAGTCTGGGTTGATGCTTCCTTTGCTTAATGTATTCTAATTATTAACTAATGACAGCTTTCTTACAAGGAAGTCATTTATGTTAGGTATTGCTGAAGTTACATCTCTTTGTTAGATCATGCCCTCCATCTTCAACTATACTTTTGCTTCTGCTACTGCATTTAGCAATTTCTTGCCCTATTTTTTTCTACAATATCTGTAATTATCAAGTACTTATATTCAAAAGTATGAAATGAAAGCAAAAAGTGTTATAAACCTGAATTCCTAGTGTGTAGTAACTCTCTCTATACCTTTTCATGTGTTAGCTCTTTCAGACACACCAAAATTCTAGAGGGTAAACATTATCATCTTTATTTTTTGATAATAAGAACTGATCTCCAAAATGCTAGAGCCCAGATCTACAAAAATTATAAATGTAAGGACCAGAATTTGAATCTCTCAAATTGCCAATCTTACAAAATTTTTTAGAGAGTCTCTCTCCCTCTCCTCCTCTTTCCTCCCCCCTTCTTCTATTAAATAACACATTTTATTTTTAGAATCATTTTAGGTTTATAGAAAAATTGAGCAGACAGTAGAGTTCCCACATACTACCCACTAACCACAGTTTTAACATCTTGTGTAGTGCATTTGTTACAATAAAGAAGCCAAAATAGATGCACTGTTATTAACTGAAGTCCATAGTTTAAACTAAGGTTCACTCTTGGTTTGTATAGTTCTATGGGGTTTTATGAATAGATGATTTTTTTTTTTTAATTTTTTATTGTTGGCTGTTCAAAACATTACATAGTTCTTGATATATCATATTTCACACTTTGATTCAAGTGGGTTATAAGCTCCCATTTTTACCCCATATACAGATTGCAGAATCACATCAGTTTAGATGATGTTTTAATATTTATTTATTTATAGTTTTCGGCGGGCACAACATCTTTGTTTGTATGTGGTGCTGAGGATCGAACCCGGGCCGCACACATGCCAGGTGAGCACACTACCGCTTGAGCCACATCCCCAGCCCGAGAGAAAGAGATTTTTTTTAATATATATATATATATTTTTTTAGAACGAATGGATGATGTTATGTACCCACCATAGTATTGTACAGAGTAGTCTCACTACCACCAGATTATACTGTACTCCACCTATTTATCCTTACCTCTCACAACCAAATACCCTGGCAACCCACTGATATTTTTGTTGTCTACAAGTTTTGCCTTTTTCAAAAAGCCAGATAGCTAGAGTCGCATACTATTATTCTTTTTAAACTTGTTTCTTTCATTTAGAAAATATATTTCAGATTTTTCCATGTTGTTTGAAGCTTGATGGCTCACTTCATCACTGATAAATAGTCCATTGTAGATGTACCACAGTTTGTTTATTCATTCACCTATTGAAGGATACCTTGGTTGCTTCAAGTTTTGGCAATCACGCATAGAGCTGCTAACCATTCATCTACATGATTTTGTGTAGAAATAAGTTTTTTCATATAGGTAAATACCAAAGAAGGTGATTGCTTTATGAGAAACTACCAAACCATCTTCCAAAGTGGCTGAGCCATTTTACATTTCCAATAGACATGAATGAGGGTTTATGTTGCTCTCCACCCTCATCATCATTTAAAGTTGTCACTATTGTGGATTCTCATTTTTCTAAGAGGTATATAGTGATATTTTATCATTGTTTTAATTTACATATACCGATGAACATGTTATCATATGTGTATTTGCCATATGTACATCTTCTCTGGTAATGTAGCTATTCAAATCTTTTGTTCATGTTCCAGTAGGGTTGCTTATTTTCTCACTATTGATTTCTTTTTTCTTTCTTTGTACCAGGGATTAAACTCAGGGGTGCATTACTACTGAGCCACATTCCCAGCCCTTCTTTATATTTTATTTAAAGACATGGTCTCACTGAGTTGTTTAGGCCTAGCTGATTTGCTGAAACTGGCTTTAAACTCACGAGATTCCTGCCTCAGCCTCAGAGCCACTGGCATTACAGGCAAGCATCACTGGGGCTAGCCTCACTGTTGATTGTTGAGACTTAGATTTTTAAGACATAGATTGTGTTTTTCAAAATATTGTTTCATGTCATCTAGATTAACAAATTTTGGGGTGAAGAGTTGATGCTGATATTCCTTTATTATCCTTTTAGTCTCCGTGGAATCATTAGTGATGGCCCCTCTTTCATTTCTTATATTAATCTTTATATTATTTCTTTTATTATTTGTTATTCTGGCTAGAAATTTGTCATTTTATTGCTCTTTTTAAAGAATCAGCTTTTGTGTTTATTGATTTTCTCAACTGATATCTTAAGTTTCATTGATTTCTGTATGGTTTTTATCATTTATTTTCTTTGAATTTAATTTGTTATTCTTTTTTAATATATACAATTAAAGCTGTAAATTTCCCTGTGAGCACTGCCTTTGCTGATTCCCACAAATTTTGATAAGTTGCATTTAATTTTCATTTAAATATTAAAATATTTTTAATATCCCTTGGGACTTCTTTGAATTTTGTATTATTTGGAAGTATATTGTTTTATTGTAAGCATTTGAGATTTTCAAGGTATCCATTGTTGATTTCTTGTTTAATTCCACTGAGGCTTGAGAGTTCATTTTGTATAATTTCCATTATTTTATATTTGCTAAGGTACACTGTATGGCCTAAAATGTGGTCTATCTTGATCATATGTGAGCTTGAGAATTTGTATTCTGCTACTATTGAAGTAAGTACCCTATAAACATCAACTAGATTCCGTTGATTTTTGACTAAGTTCTATGTCCTTAATGATTTTCTGTTTGCTGGATCTGCCAACTACTGATATAGGGATGTTGACTCTCTAATTATAATACAGGACTCATTCATTTCACCTTGCAGTTCTATCAGTGTTTGGGCCATGTATTTTTATGTTATTTACAAATTGATGATGTTATGTATTGGTAGTTCCCACACATTAGGGATTGTTATATCATCTTAGATATATGATCCCTTTGTCATATGTAATGTTCCTCTTTATTTCTGATAATATTCTTTCTCTGAATTTTTCTTTGCCTAACATTAATATAGACACTCCAGTTTTCTTCCGATTAGTGTTATAATGGTATATTTTTCTCTATCTCTTTATAGGCATGCCTTAGTGATAGTGCAAGTTCAATTCCAGACCACTTCAATAAAATGAATGTTACAATAGAACAAGTCACATAAAATGTTTGGTTTCCCAGTACACATAAAATTTATGTCAGCACTATGTAATAGCATTCTGTCTAAAAATGGTGCATATACCTTAATTAAAAATACTTTATTGCCCCCAAATGCAAAAAAATCATTCGAGTTTTCAGAGAATTACAACCTTGATATTATTGGCTGGTGACTGATGAGGGAGATGGCTGCTAAAGGTTGGGGTGACTGAACCCAGGGCTTTATACATGATAGGCAGGTGCTTTACCACTGAGATACATTCCCCAGACCTTTTTAAAATTTGAAACAAGTTCTCACTGGGTTCCTCCTCAGCCTCCTGAGTATCTGGAATTAAAGGTGTGTAACACTGTGTCTAGCTTGACCATTCCTTAAAATAAGACACAATTGAAATTTGCCACATCAACTGATTCTTCCTTTTATAAAAGTTTCTCTGTAACGCATAATGCTGTTGAATATCACTTTACCCACAGAAAAAATTTCTTCAAAATTAGAATTGATCCTCTCAAACCCTGATGCTGCTTTATCAACTAAGTTTATAAAATATTCTAAATCCCTGGTTAATTTCAACAATATTCACAGCATTTTTTTCAAAAAGTAGACTCTATTTTAAGAAACTACTTTTATTCCTCATCCATAACAAGCAACTCCTCACCGGTTTAAGTTTTACAATGAAGTTACAACAATTCAGTTACATCTTCAGTCTTCACTAATAACTCTCATCCTCTTGCTATTTCTACCACCACATCTGCACTTATTTCTTCCACTGAAGTCTTGAAACCCTCAAAGTCATCCGTGAAGATTAGAATCAATTACCTCCAAACTCTTACTAAGGTTGATGTTTTGATCTTTTCCCATGAATCACAAATGTTCTTAAAGGCAATTAGAATGGCAAATACTTTCAAGAAGTCTTTCAAGTTACTTTTCCTAGATCTATCAGAAGAATTTCTATGTATAGCAGCTATAGCCTTATAAAATGTATTTCTTAAATAATAAGACTTGAATATCAAAATTTCAGGCAGGAGATGTAGCTCAGTAGTAGAGTGCTTGCCTAGTATATGCAAGGCCCTGAGTTCAATCCTCAGAAAAAAAATAGGGAAAGAGAGAAATTCTATCCTTATTCTATATTCTATATCCTTATTCTATATGTTAAGCATTTTCATAGTGCCTTTGTGTGGATCTGTTGTAATTTTGCATATTTCAGGTCCTGTAAGTATCCTGCATCTGATTTTCCATTTAATTATTTAGGTTTGGGGACTTTTATGATATTATTTCATTGAAAGTTTGTGTATTCCTTTGGTTTGTATCTCTGAGCCTTTATCTATCACAATAAATCTTAAATTTGGTCTTTTCAGATTATTCCACATTTCTTGGAAGTTCTGTTCATGTTCTCTTAACATCTTTTTCCATGGTTAACTTTATTTTCAAAATTATATATTTTGTCTTCTTGCCTGAAACTCTGTCTTCCAAGTGATGTAGTCTGTTGATAATGCTTTCCATTGAATTTTTTAAAAATATTTTTACTAGTTGTTGATGAACCTTTATTTTATTTATTTATATGTGGTGTTGAGAATCAAACCCAGTGCCTCACACATGCTAGGCAAGCACTCTACTGTGGAGCTACAACCCCAACCCCTGAATTTTTAATTTATTTTATTGATTCCTTCATTTTGAGGTTTTCCACTTGATTTTTT
The DNA here is from genome assembly GCF_001458135.2 of Marmota marmota marmota. Taxonomy (NCBI): domain Eukaryota; kingdom Metazoa; phylum Chordata; class Mammalia; order Rodentia; family Sciuridae; genus Marmota; species Marmota marmota. The sequence continues at coordinate 84,708,855 of NW_026000026.1, forward strand.
TTTTCAGAATCTCTATCTCTTTATTTTTTAAATGTTTATTTTTTAGTTTTAGGTGGAAGCAATATCTTTATTTTATTTTTATGTGGTGCTGAGGATCGAACCCAGTGCCTCACGTATGCCAGGTGAACGCGCTACCACTTGAGCCACATCCCAAGCCCTATCTCTTTATTAAAGGTGTCTTTCACTTCCTATATTTTCTCTATTGATTTCACTCCTTATATCATCCTTTACTTCACAAATCGGTTCAACAATGTACATTCTAAATTCCTTCTCTGATATTTCTTCCACAATTGTGTCAATGGACTCTGTTATTGAAGCATCTTGGTTCGTTTGGGGCAATTTGTTCCCTTGCTTTTTCATATTTGTGCATCTACCCATCTAACAGTATGGATCTGAGGCACAGAGTTTCTATACTCTGGACTTATAGTGTCCCTGAAGGTTTCCAGTACCTCACCAATTTGGGGAAGACAAATAATAACAACAATCAATGCAAACAATATACAGTATTAAACCAAAGAATTCCTGCTGTGACATCTACAATGTTAACTGTTGCAATAAACAGAAATGATGTGATCAGTTATTGTCCACAGTAAAAACAGTAAGTTTGCAAAGGCTTTATAATTTTGAATGGTGGACAGGGAGAGAATAGAAGTGATATAGGATTTGACGATTATGAGGGAGGAGGTATGAAGATAGGAATAAAATATTAAGGGAAGAGTGAAAAAGAGAACAACTGAGATGGCTGTTAGCAGAAGAAAAGAAAGAAAGGGAAACAGTTAAGTGAGATAAAAATAAAGTAAAAATTTAAAAATAAAACAAAACTGAAATAGATTAATCAAACATCCTAATTCTGAAAATACCAATCCATTTTGAAACAGGTTTCAAAATGCTAGAAATGAGGGAGACAAACAAATATGAATATGTATAAATGTTCATGAACCATTAAGGCCATAATTAAACAAAGAAAAAGAAAAGATCTCAATGAAAATTTAAAATTAAATCAAAAGATTCTCAGCTTCCTTTCTCAGCAGTGTTAGGTGGGGTTGCTGGGGTGAGAGAAGTAATCCCATAGGCAGAACTCCTGGAGGAGCTGTTAGGCTTAGGAGTGCTCCAGTCTCTTTGCTGGGTGCCAACTGGTCTGGAGATTTTAAATCAGCACACCCCCAGGGCCCAGCAATTGCCAGTTCATGCTGAAAGACTGCACCCCACAGATCTCCCCTGGGTTCCACTTGTGTGGTTGAGAAGCCAATTATTAGTTCCCTCTGTCATCTGTAGACCCACATTTCCTGGTTTCAGGTTTAGCCTCCAACTCCATCTCTCCTGCCCCAACCCTTTCAAATTCCTGGCCAGGCACATCTGTCCCAATAGGTCCTGCAAGCAGCCGGATTAGAGGGGGAGGAGGAGAGCTAGATGGGTTTCCATGACCAATTGTCCCTATGTAAATCTCTCTCCACATTTGATTTTCTCCTGGTTGCTGAGGCATACTATGTCATGCAGTGTGGATCTGCGACGCTTGTGTTTCAAATCAGGTTTGCCAGGAATTGGCTCCCTCAGCTGCCAGCCCCTGCCCCATGGCTGCAAAATAGTCCCTTCCTCTATCCTCTGCAAGCAGGCTGGCAAGATGGTGGTTTCTTTCCTACAGAAGGTCATTGTGCAGCATGAATGCTTTTCAGTTTAGTCAGGCAGTGTCTTTGATCTCTAAACTCTGTATCCAGACAGGCCTCAGGCCTCCGAAAAATTAAGGTTCCTTTAATTCCCTTGACCCTCTACTTTGCTCATGGAGAGACCACTCTGGCTGGTGCCTCTGGCTGTGGCAGTAGCTGTGGCCTTAGGGATTTCTTCCCTATTTTATTATATCCAGATTCCTGAGTCCCTGATCTGCTGTCAATGTCCAATAAAGCCCCACCCGCCTTTTCTTTGTTCACCCACCTTGCTGAGAAGATGCTTATCTGCTTTTTTGGTTTCATGAAAGCCAGGAAAAGCAACCTTCTCTATTCTGCCATCTTGAAATTCTCCTATAACTTTATTATTCCAAAAGACAATTTCGCAGTTGCCCTAGAATTAGCAATTTACACATATAGATAATCCAAGTACACTGTCACATAACATTATACTGCTTCACAAGTAATACCAATTTTTCATAATGAAGTATTCCCAGTTCCTCCTTCCCATCCCTTATGACACTGCTGTTTTTCATTTTACCTATCCCCCAGTTATAATCACAGAATATATTCTTGCTATTGTTCTTTTGGACAGACCATTATCTGTTAGATCAATTAAGAATAAGAAAATAAAAGATTTGACTTAAATTTATTCCTTCTGTAGGGCTCTTCCTTTTTAATGTTATTCAGAATTACTGATCTATGTTATTTTCTTTCTGAAGAAATTTTAATATTTCTTGCTAGAAGGTCGACTGAATACAAATTCCCTCAATTTTTGTTGGTGGAGGAAGTATTTATTTATTAATTTTTTGAGGTACTGAGGATTGAAGCCAGAGGTGCACTATCACTAAGCTATACCCCCAGGCCTTTTTCCTTTTTATTTTGAGACAGTCTTGCTAAGTATCCCAGGTTGATCTTGAACTTGCAGTCCTCCTGTCTTAGCCTCCCAAGTAGCTAGGATTACAGGTACCACCTGTTATCCACCACCTGCGCCACCACTCCTGGTTCTTCTTTGTTTTTGAAAGACAATTTTCCTGTGTAACATTTCCAGTGTAAAACTTCACATTGGTTGAAGGGTTTCTTTGTTTCAGTGCTTCAAATAAATATTCTGTAACACTCTCTTATTTCGTTTTTTTTTTTTAACGCAAATGGAACACCACTTTTCATTTTTCTGATTGTACATGATGTAGAGACACCATTCGTGCAATCATACCCATGTAGGGGTAATAATGTCCATATAATTCCACTATCTCCCCCCACCACACCTCCTTCCTTCCCCTTCGTTCAATCCAAAGTTTCTCCATTCTTCCCTTGGTCCCCCACTTATAGATCAGCATCTACTCATCAGAGAAACCATTCGGCCTTTGGTTTTTGGGGATTGGCTTACTTTGCTTAGCATGATATTCTCCAACTCCTTCCATTTACCCATACATGCCATGATTTTATTCTTCTTTAAGGGTGTAAACATTCTCTTCTTATTTGCATGATTTTATAAAGAAAAACCTCATGTGATTCTAATCTTTGCTCTCTGACAGTTAAGGTGACTTTCCTTCTGCCTTTCTTTAAGATTTCTCTTTGTCATTGATTTTAAATAGTTTTCATGTGAGGCTAGGTATAGTTGTATGTGTGTGTGAGGGAGAGTTTTATTCTGCCCCATTCTCTCTGAGCTGGATTTGTGGTTTGGTTTCTCTTATTAATTTAAGGAAATTCTCAGTCACTATTGCTTCAAATATTATATCAGTTCCTTTCTCTTTCATCTTCTAACATTAATCTCACTGATTCTCTTCTCGGCCAAATTTGTTCTACTATTAAGCCCATCAAAGACATTCTTACTGGGTGTGGTAGCACATGCCTTTAAATTCCAGCAACTTGGGAGGCTGAGGCAGAAGGATCACAAGTTCAAAGCCAGCCTCAACAACTTAGTGAGGCCCTCAGCAAAATTTTATAAACTCAAAGAAAGAAAAACCAAAAATGGGTTGGAGATATGGCTCGGTGGTTAAGCATCCCTGTGTGCGAAGAAGAAGAGGAAGAAGGAGAAGGAGAAGGAGAAGGAGAAGGAGGAGAAGAAGAAAAGAAAGAAAGAAAGAAAGAAAGAAAGAAAGAAAGAAAGAAAGAAAGAAAGAAAGACCTTCCCTCTTTCTGGTGTGGGGTTTTGATTTCTAGCAGTTCCTTTTGTTTCTCTTAGTGTTTACTTCTCTATTTATACAACCAGTTGCCCACTTTCCCCACTGTAACCCTCAGCATATTTATAAGGGTTATTTTGAATTCCTCGTCTGAGAACTCCCAAATCTCTACCATATGAGAGTCTGGTTCTGGTGCTTTCTTTGACTCTTCAGACTGTGGTTCACCTTTTATCATGCCTTATCTTTGTTGTTGTTGTTGTTGTTGAAAGCCAGACATAAAGAACCAGGTAGAAGAACTGAGTACACAGGTCTTCAGTGTGAAATTCTGTGTCTATCCAGCTGGGAGTTGGACTGTGTTTACTGTTATAGTAGAGGTTATATAGAGGCTGTCAGAGGCTAAGGTTTTCTCAGTTTGCTTATTTTTGTCTCCTCTGTTGTCTTTGAGTTTAGAGACTTCTTAAATAAGGCCTGAGATTGGCAGTTCTTTCCATTGTAATCCCTGTTATAACAACAGGAGCCCTAACAATGTTGAGATAAGATGTGGGGTGAAGGGAATTATTTCATAGTCCTAAAACTTGGTCTCAGCCTTTGTACCCCTGGATATTGACCTTTAGAAATCCTTCTCAGTTGAATTTTCCACCACTCTACCTTGGTGACAGAGGAAGTTTGGATAGGACTGGAACTGGGTATTCCCCTTCCCCCAGGTCAGCCTGGCTCTGGTAAAACCCAAAGTGGTTAGACTTCTTGAAAATAGTTTCTCTGGAGGGCAGACATTTGTTAAGGAGAACAGAAATGCTCTGACTTATTTAAAAATGTTTACTTTTTCCTGCACCCTGCTGGAAGAATGGGTGAAATTTTCTCTAATCCTCATCCAGAGACCCTGATAGGGCTCATAGGGGTTAAACTCATGCAAGGAGAGTAGAAGAAGCTAAGACTGGGACCTCTCGGGAGTTCTTACCTCTCAAAATTTTTCACACCGAGCCTTCAGCAATTTACCAACTACGGCATGATTTCCTCAGAGTTGGTTCTGCAGGGGTGGGTGTCTGTTCCTGGTAAGCTGTGATTCTCTGTATTCTCTTTTCTCTCCAATTTTTGGGGTGGCCATTTGTCCTAAAAATATTGACTTCAATTCTTTGATCCAAGAGTAGTTGTTGAGTTTAATTTGTTCAACCTTTTCCTTGTTGTTAATGTACAAGTGACAACTTCCAAACTCCTTACATATTAGACCATAGCTCAGTCTCTTTATATAGCAAATCTGGCTGCCTTAAACAGATAAAGTTCTTATTTCTTCTGCCCTTATTTCAGTCATTAATAAAGATTCTGTGAGCTTACATGGTGTCATGAGCACTCCAATCTCAATTTTATTACAGCTATAATTTATATCTGTTGTATACTTACTAATTCCTAGATACTGACCTGAGTATTTTATCTAGCTTATATTCTTGTCACAATGACTTCTGAAGTAGATATCATTATTATCCCCACTTTACAGAATTAGTACCTGAGACACAAAGAGTAGGAGTCAGTTTCCCAGATCAAAGAGTATGTATTGCTGGCACCGGACTTTAACCAAGCCCTCTGAACTCGGAGCCTGCTCTGGTAACCTCTTGGCACAACCAAGTTATTGATAAGGGAAGCATTACTGACATAGTCACTGTGAAATATCATTCTTCGTTTGTACTCTTGGTTTTCATGGAATTAAAAAATAATTTGATGTCTCTCTCCACTAAACAGTAGACTCCAAAAGCACAGAGACTTTTATTTACTGTTACAGCTCATGGGTCCCCATGCTTAATAAATATTTGTTGATTTAAATTGAATGAGATCATGAAAGTTTACCAATAATTACACACTTCACAAGAATAGTAAAAGAAAGATAGAAGTCATTTATTAATAAAATGTGTACACATTAAATAAGCAATCTAAATGAATTTGGAAACATAAAGGAGTTTTTAATACTAAATATCAAAATATAGACATTAATAAGACATTATCTTCTTGCCATAAGTAAATTTGTTGTATTTCCTCAAGTTCAAGTGAGATGCAGTGCTATCTAAATTCTGTGCTGGTTAACAGTTTGGAAAGATTCTGGCATTTTTTAAAACATCCACTAGGGGGAGAGATTGTGGGTCTTTCAGTAAAACAGGTGGAAAGGAGAGAATATGCTTGCAGCATCCAGGGTGGGTGTCTGTTCCTGGTAAACTGTGATTCTCTGTATTCTCTTTTCTCTCCAATTTTTGGAGGTAGCCATTTGTCCTAAAAATAGTGACTTCAATTCTTTGATCCAAGAGTAGTTATTGAGTTTAATTTGTTCAACCTTTTTCTTGTTGTTAATGTACAAGTGACAACTCAGTTCTTCACTACTGTGGACGCTTCACTTAAAGTAAGCAGCACTCTGAACACTTCTGAGAATGTTTTAACATCTTTATTGGAGATTTATTACTTAATTGAAGTTGTTTTATATTGTTCTTGGGAATTTTTCCTTTGGGCCGGTAGAGGGAGCTCAAAGCTTCCCTTTTACTTTCTTATTTCCTCTGGCTTTCAGCATTTGATCGCCCTGGCTGGCTCTTTATTTTTAGGAAAATGAATTTTCCTAGACTGTTTTTTAAGGATCAATTGGAATACAGGAAACCTTTCTTTTCTTCTACTTGACTAATGCTTTTGAATAATTTCTTATTTTAACAATATAAAATATTTTATTCCAGTATTTAGAGAATAATTTGTTTTCATTTTAACCATGTGAAGAATAAGAAATTATTTCAGAGATCCTCACAAATTAAAATTTAAAAAGAAATATTTTTCTAAGATTCTATGAATACTATGTGTGATCCAATACAAAATTCTATAAGCAACAATAGTGAAATTTAGTAAAGTTTAAAATTTTATTCTATACAGGCAAATTTTTGCTATATACACATTTAAATTTTCTTTGAAATTATAGGTGAATACGTTCTGATATACAGGGATTTTAAAAAATTCCATTATCTTTTTGTCTATTTGCATTATTTTTTGGCATAATATGATATTTAAAATTGTGTTTTATACTTTCCAATTATATTATGATGTTATCTTTTTATTTATTGATTTCTAATTTTATTGAATTAAGATATAACAGTCTGTATCACATCAATTTTTTGATATGTGTTGATACTTGAATTTTAATTTTTAAAGGGTTCAATTTGCAGGTGCAGAGAGGTAGGAGTGAGAGAAAGAGAAACAAGGTAGTAACTGTGACTCTGTTGTCTCTAAGTTTCAGCCGCAGTCGCCCAGCTTGCTAATGTGCATTTTTCACTGTGCGTTCTAAGAGAAATGTAATGGTTTTACAACCCTTTGGTCATCACTCACTTCAGAACAGGATGAGAACAGGCTAGTAATTGGTTATGGGATGATAAAGTGTGTTAAAGAGAGAAGAATAAATTTTTTTTTTATTGTTGTTGTTTTGCTTTTTTGTAACTGGGATTAAACCCAGGGGCACTGGGTCACATCCCCAGCTCTTTTCATTGTTTATTTTGAGACAGAATCTCACTAAATTGCTGAGTCTGGCCTATAACTTCCAGTCATCCTGTTTCTGCTTCCCAAGCCACTGGGATTACAGGTGTGAGCCCCCATACCTGACCAAAAAAAAAAAAAAGTATTTCCTTAAAGAGAAAATTGGAGAACCACAGAGTTTCTCTTCTCTCTCCAGATATGGAGCTAATGCTGCTTTCATTTAATCAAATCAAGGGAGCACATTTGAGGGGGAAAAAAATCAGAGGGCTAGACAGAGATGCTCCCTAAAATTTAGGGACACAGTTATTGGTATCTGACTCATAAATGTCCTGAAGCTGAGAGGCTGGTGGACATGGTCTACCTAAAAGGGGGCTTACTTCCAGAGTCTGTTAGAGCAAAAGTAGATGCATAGCTCTCTCAAGATTTTGTGAATACTTGGGAGGGAGACCTTACAAAGAGCATGGCTAATCAGGGACAAAGTGACCATGACAGAAAGGTGGGTTTCTAGAAGACAGTAGCTAGGTTGAGAATTTGAAAGCTGTATTCATAAACAACAATAAGGACCTCTTTAAAAATTACACAGAGTGCCTCTTAAAAGAAAGAACCAGAATTTGGGTATGGAATCCAGAGCAAAGCTTCTTACCAGATTATAACACTGAGAGCCTTGAAAAATTGTTCTTCTCTCTTTAACCTCCTTTTTGTACCGCATGAGTCAAAAGCACATCTAGGAGATGAAGAAGGAATGTTCCAAGGAAGAGGAAAAAAGCCACCCACATCCTGCTTCCTTGTGGATTTTTGAACCAACGTTGAGCTGGGAAGGATGAACATCTGAAATTGGATGAGAATGCAAAGGTGTTTATATTGGACTAGACTCAGGTTTTTCCTACCTGAAAGTGATTAGAAGAGGTATAAAAACTTCCCAAAATTTTATTCAAGAGAAAAGTTATTAGAAACTAAAAGATGTGATAGCTTCTCCTTGCCTTTTACAACAGCCAACTTCATAGTTTAGTACACTGTATATAGACACAAACAATATCTATATTATATGTATGTGTATATCTAAAGTATGTATCTATACTATATTATCTATCTATAATTATAACTGTATTATACCTATATACCTACAAACACACAAATGCTAGGCCAATTGTTAATTACATTTTGAAACATGTTATTCTTTTCCTAATTTTTAACGTTTTACATTTTTTAAATTGAACATGTCCCAATTTTTTCTTTATATAGTTTGAGTCTACCTCATCAGATTCACATGAATTCAGAATTATGAATTATGGCCTCCAGGAAAATTATTTCAGCCACATGTAAGAACTTAGTTGTCCCTAGCAAATCTTTGCCTTCTAATCTATTTTTTTAACATCAACCTAATGGCTGTCAGTTGCTGATACCCCAAATGTACGAGGATCCACAACTGTTCTTCTGTTTTTTTCTCTTGGGCTGGTCAGTTTCCTCTGTCTAAGAGAACAAGGCTGAATTCTAGCATTCAGGGAGCCAAGAGACAGAAGAAGTCTGAATGAGCTCACTTAGCTCCTTCTGTTAGTTTAGCTCCTTACCTCCACTCTTAAGTATGTCCAGCATTGTAATTATGTTCAACTCCTTCTGAGGTATGCTTTCTACATCATGCTATGGGGGATGAAGGGCAGTCTCTTGTGGAGGAGGAGTTTCAAGATCCACACTGTGTTTTATACTGTCTTTCATCAATCCTCCTATCTTAACCCCCAACTTTAGAAATACCTGTTGCTTCCCATTCTTTGGCCTTTGCTGGATTCTGTAACATGATTGTCTTTTATTGGTTTCACCAGGCCAGGCCCCTTCATTCCATTTCTTCCTGCTCTTCTTCTAGTTCATAAACTTAATTCTGTCCAACGTTTTTAACACATGCTGTCTGCCATCATTTCCTCTTCTGCTGTTTTTTAATTCTAGGCTTATTTCTTTCATATTCATTCACTTCCATTTTAATGATATTTGGGGAATATATGGTAGTAAATGCACTTGTTCAATCTTATAAGTTGATAGGGAATTCTACCTTTATATTTTTAACATGCTTACTTGACTTTAAAAGGATAACTTTGCTCAAATCTATCTACCTGAATAATATAAATTCCATAGCATGATTTAACTCTATATTTCACATTATTATGACCAAGTATTTGGGGGTAGTTTTAAAAATCCCATTAGTTTTATTACATTTTGTGGTTGATCTTCTACCTCCAGTTTGCAGCATTGTTAGTCTCTACTTCTCCTCTGACTTTCAATTCACTCTTTTTCTGACCTCAAGAGTGTCTTCACTCACCTCTTCAATTTTTTATCTCCTACAACATTCACTATGAATTTACATTATTTTTTTCTTCAAAACTTTCAGATATAGGTAGCAGGAGAGAGGCGGTGTTAACTGAGTCTACAATATTTTAGGAACCGAAGAAGTCCTGCTGTGATTATTCCTTCTTCGTGGAATGATTGCTTGCATCTATTAGATATATTATATCTATTTAGTCCATGTTCTACTAATCTTTTGATTCCCATCTTTGGAGCTGTTGTTCCGGGTCTTGCTTTCCATAATTTCCCTCAGCCATAAATAATCAAACCCTTCTCTGAAAAACAATATATCATTATTTTATATCTGCCTGTGGAATGGCATGGCTGCCTTTCGTAATAGCTTTGGATTACCTACAATTTGAGTCAAAAAAAGGACAGTACCCACAGCCAAGCACCTAACACAGTATTAGCTATAAGCACACACTGTGGTGGAAAAAATGCAACATGAAGTATCACAAACCTGTTAAGTACCTTCACTTATCCATAAAATGATGACCAACCCACCCTACCTACCTTGTAGACTTTTAGGGAGATCAAAACTTAAAAATTATTTACATAGAAAACTTTATTAATTTCAGTAAATTAGAGAAACCTAAGATATTATTATTTCACATTCCATCAATGTTTGTTGAGCCTCTAAAATTTTTGAAAAGATAGACTTTTGTTATTTCATGGAAATGCAGAAAAGAACATTTGAAGAGGATGTGGCTTGCATGTTAATTAAAATGACTGCTACATTTAAGGAGAAATAAGACTTACATGATAAAAATAGCAAATCTGAAGTGCACATAATATTTTAGAACTTGTAAAGTGAGAATATTTTACACACATACAAAAATTTCTTTATATTTAAAGGAGCACAGAACCAATCAGAAGGTAAAAGAATAATCTAGCTGCCTCACGTTTCACTATCTTATCTCATGAGCCAAGCATGTTTCCTCCCCTCTTCTGTATTATGATCACAGTATCTGTGAAAATACTCAAGAAAAATCTGTAAGTTCTATAAAATTATTATTTTCTTAGTATGTATAGCTCAGTAGTTAAGAACCCAGGCTACCTGGATTAATGGCTGCCCCTTCCCTTACTGGCTATGCAACCTCGGACAAGTTATTTAATACTCTGTTTTGTTATGTGTAAATTAGGAATAATAACAGATTTTAACATTAATTTTCTTCGTTGTTTAAGTGAATTAATATGTTTAGGGCTTATCATCTGGTATGTGTACCAGTAGTAAACAGATACATAGTTGTCCCTATGTCCACCAAGAATTGGTTCCAGAACCCCCATGGATACAAAAATCTATGGATGCTCAAGTCCTTTATATAATATGGCTTAATATTTTCATATAACTTATGCACATCCTCCTGTATACTTTAAATCATCTCTAGATTACTTATAATACATAATACTATGTAAATGTTATAAATAGTTGTAATAGGTTATTGTTTAGGGAATAATAATAAGAAAAAAGATCTATACATATTCATTATGAATACACTTTTTTCCCAAATACTTTTGATCAGTGCAGATTTGGTTGACTCTGTGGGTGTCAACCCAATGGATATAGAAGGCCAGCTGTACATTTACTACTGTCAGGGCACTGGATTTGATGTTGGGAATACTAAACAAAATTCTTAGAACAGGAAGGTAGGAAACTGATCTTAAGCTAAATAAACAACTTTCAAAGGGTGTAAACTAATGATTAGGTAGGAACAGAGAACTTGGCAAGAACCTGATGTAAACTATCAAATTGCTTTAGATGCATTTAAGGGAAAGTAGATTCAGTTCTTATTACATGTGGTAATGAAAGGAACAGTGGTGCAGATAATCACAAACAGAAGATGACCTGAAGTTCATTTCCATTCAACTTTGAAAAACAAGATATTATCATCCAGGGTCAATTTGTCTTAGTGTGCCTTACTAAAGTCAATATTAAAATGATTTTTTATTATATGAAGACAACAGTCCATGGTAGAAGAAAGTAAAGCACAACTTGGCAAGGGAAAGCCAAGCTGAATCGTTATTTGGTTGCAGATAATTAACAAGATATATAATATAGCAAGAGGAAAATAAATGTTAGTGAAATCTCCAACAAACAGCAATTCTCTTTTCTCTCTCTTTCTTTCTTTGTTCATCCCCCACACACATACACACACCTCTTTCTTTATTTCTAATACTGGGGATTGAACCCAGGGCCTCATACATGCTAGGCAAGTCAAGCACTCTACCACTGAGCTACAACCCCAAACCTTTTTAATTTTTATTTTAAGACAGGGTCTTGCTTAGGTGCCTTGGCTGGCCTTGAATTTGATATCTGATCCTCAACCAAGCACACACCGTCACACCTAGTTTAATTGCCATTTTTAAAATTTAATAAAAATCTTTTTTGGAAATGTAGAATTTAATGTTGATCTAATTCTGCCCTCCCTTCAGAAGATTTTGTGCATCCCTATTTATCTTAGCTATTTTAATTTTCTTTTTCCTTTGGCTTTTGTTACAACTAGTTTGAACTAACAGTGAAACATTATGTGAATTGCCTGCAAAGGTATTTTCTACAATTACCAACTAGAAACTTAAAGTGGTCACCAGAGAATTCATTTAATAACTGAATTTTTTCCTATATTAATTCATGGATTAATTTTCTTAATAACAACAGATTCTAAATATAGAAATTAAATTTATTTTCAATATTTCTCATGATACTAAACAATAGACTATAAAGGGAAAAAAAAGTAGTAAAGTGTAGCGACACCAAATTCAACCAAGAATCTGTCTGTGAAAGTGCAGGAATGCAATGATGTTGGAGTCCAAGTACATTTTTGAATTAAAGGCATCAAAGCTCAACATGAGATTTCTGAAACTTTTGAGGGGAATCTGTCAAATGGAGACCTACTAACATAGTACTTTCACCCTCATAATAAGCTATTATGTTTCGTACATTTAAACATTCCATTATTTTTTCTAGCAGAAGCGTGGAATTCAGATTTCCAGGGGACAATGCACAGAAACCAAAAGATCAATGTGTTTCTAAAGGATTAGATTGCTGCCAATGCTTCCCAGACTGTTTATTTATTGTGAGAAACTTAACTCTTTCGAGCTTTTCAGTAATTCACCCCTTTGTCCATGTCAGGATGAAGTGGTCTCTTGTTTCTAACAATGGACTGTTTGATGATCACATCATCAAAGCCACTGGAAGTGCACAAAGCAAGGAGGCATGTCACACTGTGCAAATGGCCTTCAGCGTGACTGCCATGGCACAGTCACTATTGTGTCCCATGAGCAGGAAAGCCAGTGCCACCGATGGTGCAGAGCTATTGGGCCAAACCATCACCCTGGACCGGAGAGTTCACTTAACATGCAAATCCAGTCCAAGACCTTATTCATGGAATTTTTACTTTAATTATTGATAGAAGAAAGTCATGAAACTGATTCTCACCCCTGTGTAAAAGATTACTAGAAATAAAAGGAGAGAATGGGCAAAAATCATCAGATAAGACTCTGCTAAAGAATTATGCTTCCCCACAATGAGAATGGCGTATTCTATTTAGAAACAATTCCTCTTGAGCTTTTTGCTTGCCTATGCTTTCTTTCATGAGAATCTGTCAGTTTTAAGCAGAATTGAATTTGATGTTTTAAATTAGTAAATGAGGTTCATTTTCTAAAAAGTTGAATGGTAATAGTAGAAAGAATAAAAAGGCAGCATCATTGTGTAACATTTTCTTTCACTTTTATAAGAAAATAGCTGTTGCAATAAGTCACTTCCTCTGCACTCCATCTGCACAAATCTATTTTATTTTTCTTGTACTGCATTGCAATTTTTTTATATATAAATGCTTGTGTACTTCATTATCCTGCAAGCTCCTCATGGGCATATATGATGTCTCTCTCATCCATTGTTTTGTACTCAAAAACGTTGGCAAATCCAATATTTGCCATGGTTAACAAAAATTAGTACAGATGTACTTACAATGGAAAACAACTTTCCCTCCCACTCTAGAATGGCTATTCTAATTTTGTCATTAGAAGTAACTGCTATTGTTTTTTGTGTGTATGTTCCTCAAGAATTTTCCTGTGCACATACAAATGTTTATATATTGGTCCTCCAGGCTCTGGCCCAGGACTGCCCCACCTACTGGCTGACCCACACTAGCCCCAGTCCTAGGACCACCCTGCCGACCCACACAGGATCCAAGGCCAAGGTTAGTCCCAGGATGCCCAGCCGACTGGCAGGTCCACACCAGAGCCTGGCCCTATGCAGGAGCCAAGGCCCAGGCCCTGGTCCAGGACTGCCCTGCCAACTGGCAGACCCACGCAGGATTCCAGGCCCACCCCACCTCCATTTAGGTATATTGCAGCCATCACCATAGCCCTCTCCATGCAGTAACCTCCACCTTGGGACAACAGATAGGGTATGGAGGCAGCTGCATCTGTGAACAGGCAGCATACCCTTTCAGCCCATCTCTGAAAGTGTTTGCATTCATCTTGGGACACCCCCCTTGCTATCTTGAGTTATCTCCACTATTGCCACCACCACCTTTAGTTGCAGTATCATTTATCCTGGGACACGAGGTGAAGTCTAGAAACCCAACACCAAGGTGAGGTCCAGGTAATTGGCAGGGACACTATAAGATTATAGAGTAGAAACTATAACACCTCATATCTGTACTTCAAGAAAGGAAGACACATAGACAACATGAAAAAACAAAGGAGGAAAGTGTCCCAAACAAACCGAGTTACTACAATAATAGAATCCATAGACAGTGCAGTTGATGAAACAGCAGAGAAGGAGTTCATAATGTACATAACTAAAAAGATCTACAAATTAAAGAATGACCTAAGTGAGCAAATACAGGCAACCATTGATCCCACCAAGAAAGAGATAAGAAAGCAAACATAGGTAGCAAAAGATTACTTCAAGAAAGAGAGATTCTGAAAAAAAATCAGAAATCCTTGAAATGAAGGAAACAATAAACCAAATTTAAAAAATTCAATAGAAAGCATCACCAACAGACTAGATCATTTGGAAAACAAAACATCAGATAATGAAAACAAAATATGCAGTCTTGAAGAAGATGGTATGAACAAAACATCCAAGAATTATGAGATAACATCAAAAGACCAAATCTAAGATTTATTGGGAGAGAGGAAGGCATAGAAATGCAAACCAAAGGAACACATAATCTCTTCAATGAGATAATATTTGGAAATTTCCCAAACATTAAGAATGAAATGGAAAATGAAATACAAGAGGCTTATAGGACACCAAATGTACAAAATCACAATAGATCTACACCAAGGTACATTATAGTGAAAATGCCTAACATATAAAATAAGGATAGAATCTTAAAGGCTGCAAGAGAGAAGAATTAGATCACATACAGGGGGAGACCAGTTTGTATCTCAGCAGATTTTTCAACGCAGACCCTCAAAGCCAGGAGATCCTGGAACAACATATACCAAGCTCTGAAAAAAAAAAAATGGTTGCCAACTAAAAATCTTATATCCATCAAAATTAAGGTTCAGATTTGATGACAAAATAAAAACCTTTCATGATAAACAAAAACTCAAAGAATTTACATGGAGAAAGCCTGCATTACAGAGCATTTTTAGCAAAATATTACAGGAGGTGGAAATGAAAAACAACAATGAAAATCAGCAAAGGGAGAAACTACCCTAAAGGAAAGGCCGATCAAAGGAGAAACCAAGTCAAGTTAAAAACCAAAAATAAACCAAAATGACTGGGAATACAAATAATATTTTAACAAAACACTAATGTGAATGACCTAAACTCATCAATTAAAAGACATAGATTTACAGATTGGATTAAAAAAAGACCCAACAATATGCTGCCTTCAAGAGACTCATCTCACAGCAAAAGACATCCACAGATTGAAGGTGAAAGGGTGGGGAAAAGATACCACTCACATGGACCACATAAACAAGCAGGGATTTCCATCCTCATATCAGATAAAGTAGACTTCAAACCAAAGCTAATGAAAAGGGATAAAGAAGGACATTTCATACTGCTTAAGGGATTCATACAACAATAAGACATAACAATCATAAATAACTATGCCTCAAACAATGGGGCAACTATGTATCTCAAATAAATCCTCCTTAACTACAAGAACCAAATAGACCACAGCACAATAATACTGGGTGAATTTAATACACCTCTATCACCACTGGTTAGATCTTCCAAACAAAAACTAAACAAAGAAACTATAGAACTCAATTATACAATCAATAAGTCAGACTTAACAGACATATATAGAACATTCTATCCATCAACAAGCGAATACACTTTCTTCTCAGCAGCACATGTATCCTTCTCCAAAATAGATATGTTATACCACAAAGCAAGTCTTAGCAAATATGAAAAAATAGAGATACTGCATTATATCTGACCATAATGGAATGAAATTAGAAATCAATGATAAAATAAAAAGTAGAAGCTACTCCAACACCTGGACACTAAACAATATGCTATTGAATGATGCATAGATAACATAAGACATCAGGGAGGAGATAAAACAATTCTTACAGATAAATGAGAATTCTGATACAATTTATCAAAATTTCTGGGACACTACAAGGCAGTGCTGAAAGGAAAGTTCATTGCATGGAGTTCATTCATTAAAAGAAGAAAAAGTCAACAAATAAATGACCTGACATTACAGCTCAAAGCTCTAGAAAAAAAGGAACAAACCAACACCCAAAGTAGTAGAAGACAGGAATTAATTAAAATCAGGGCAGAAATCAATGAAATTGAAACAACAGAAACAGTTTTAAAAAATTGACAAAACAAAAATCTGGTTCTTTGAAAAAATAAATACAATAGACAAACCCCATAGCCACCCTAATGAAAAGAAGGAGAGTGAAAACTCAAATTACTAAAATTTGTGATGAAAAAGGAAATATCACAACAGACACTATTGAAATACAGAAGATAATTAAAAACTATTTTGAAAATTTATATTCTGGTAAAATAGAAAATCCCAAAGACACTGACAGATTTCTGGAGATACAATGATCAACCCAAACTGAGTCAAGAGTACATACACAATCTAAATAGATCAATTTCAAGCAAGAAAATAGAAGATGCCATCAAAAGCCTACCAACAAAGAAAAGCCCAGGACCATATGGATTCATAGTTGAGTTAGTGGGACTGCAAATTTGTGCAACCAATCTGGAAAGCAGTGTGGAGATTCCTTAGAAAACTTGGAATGGAACCACCCATTGACCCAGCTATCCCACTCCTTGGTCTATATTCAAAAGACTTAAAATCAACATATCATAGTAATACAGCCACATCAATGTTTATAGCAACTCAATTTACAATAGCTAAAAGTGTAGAAGCAACCTAGATACCCTTCAATAGGTGAGTAAACAAAGAATCTGTGGTATGTATACACAATGGAATAATACTCAGCAATAAAAAAGGATGAAATTATGGCATTTGAAGGTAAATGGATGGAATTGGAGAATATCATGCTAAGCAAAGGCTGAATTTTCTCTCTGATAAGTGGATGCTGATCCATAATGGGGAGGGCATGGGAAAAAAGGAGGAACTTTGGATTGGGCAAAGAGGATGGAGGGGAAGAGAGAGCGTATGGGGGCAGAAAAGATGGTGGAATGTGATGGACATTATTACCCCAGGTACACTTATGATGTGATGCTACATCGTGTATAATCAGAGAAATGAAAAGTTGTGCTTTAATTGTGTATAATGAATCAAAATGCATTCTGCTGTCCTATATACCTATTTTAAATAAATAAATTAAAAATTAAAAATATAGAAATAAAAAAGAATCAAAGTTTCCCACTACAATTGTGTTCCTCTCCTTTTCTTGTATTTCTTGTTTTGATCTGTGAATTCTGATGGTATATTCTGATAGTTTGTTGAAAACACTTATTTATATAAATTTTCTTCTTATTTAATTATATCAATACTAAATTTAGCATTGTTTGATATTAACATCAAAGTTTCCAAATTCTGTAGTATTTTACTGGTATATTTGCTCATCCCTTTAATTGTAATATATCTCAGCCACTTTATTGTTGATAGGTACTTTACATATCAAATATAGTTGAGTATGCCACTTACATTATCCATGTAGTATTTACGTTTACTTTTTTATGTTTATATATTTACATTTGTATATAACATATATGCTTGATCTTGTCTCTGCGATTTTGTTTTATACCTTTGGCTTTTAATACTTCTTTAGATTTTCATCTTTTACTCTATGAAATTTGTTTTTTTAAACCTTTATATGTCTATGTTTTCCTTCTAATAATTTGGAAATTTGCTTTTCTATCAGTGAATGATAACCATTACAACTTTGTTTACTTAAACTCTTACTATTTTGATCTATCACCTGTAAACAGCATCTATTCATTTACACTATGAAGAACTAACATATGATTTCTCATCTCTACTAAGATGGGCCATTCAATCAACTGCAAGCAATTTTTGCTGGCTGTATTATTATTTTCAGTTCTTCCTACTTGTATTTTTAACTAAAATATTGTAATTTTTCTTTCTTGATCTATTACCTTGAGGAAGTATCTTCTTAATGTCCTCCCACTGTGAAAGACATGACAGTTAAGTGTGTTATGTCTCACATTTTCCTTCTAGTTTCATCAGTCTGATTTTGTTGTTATGTTGTTACTTGTATGTAGTGGTTGTGTGTAAAATTTATATCCTATTTAAAAGCTTTAATTAACCTTTCGTTAACCACATTGCTACATATTGTATTTATTTTATTCTGAAGTTACTTGAATAATCAACTCTTTTTTCTTTACTCATATTGAATGGTTATATTTTATTTTTATTCCATTTTCTAAAGAGTTTTTCAGTATTGGAAAATAGCTTCTTGGTATCTAAATTGTTGCATATTTGAACATGTCTTTGGTTTTCATGAAATTTGGTAACCTAGATTATCATCATGAGAGATGGATTCTCACTGGCTTCTTGCAAAGATAGCGTATCTGAATGTAACCATCTCACTTGCCCTTAGATGGTGTCAGTGGGATCCAGGATGCTCTGGCTCCCCCACATGTTCAAATTCATTTTGATTTTCTAAACAAGAAGTGTTGAGTAGACCTTCTAGGAAACTCAACATATCTTTGGAAAAATCTGGGTTTTGGAGAATTCATTGCAAAAAATGATCAGAAGAAAAATCTATTCTCTTGACTTCCTTCCTTGACCATGGCCAATTTTCACTACTCTCAGCAATGCTTCCCCACAGATGGAAGACCTGGGTTATAGCTGTCTTCTAAGTGCATCAAGTGAACAAGGGAGCAGATGTAGCTTGCCAAGTCTATTTATTTGTCTACTCTTGGTGCCTAGCACAATGCCTGATACAAAGTTAATTCTTAGTCAACATTTATTAAGTTAAGAAGAAAAGGGATTATTTGTAGAGATTTTGTAGAGGGGTTTATTTATACTCTAAAATGTACTTTGCAAATAAGTAATTTCTACATTTGCTCTTATTGAAGTTAATGTCCATTCTGTACCCAGGACTCATTATGTTGTTTCTGAAATTATCTTTCTTATAGCTTTAAGTTCAGAGCCAAAATTGTGACAAATGAATAACATGGATTTAATATAGACAAAAACTTCTTGATTAAGGAAAGAATAAATTTTTTTTCAATTATCTTTCTCACAACCTTAGTTATCAAATTAAGATCATGGTTTATGATACATTAACAACTGTTTTAAAAGACTTAGAAAATTGCAGTAACACAGGGAAGAGTTATTTTAAATAGTTTTGTTTATTTTTTTTCTTTTTTTAAAATTTTTATTGTTGGTTGTTCAAAAAATTACATAGTTCTTGATATATCATATTTCACACTTTGATTCAAGTGGGTTATGAACTCCCATTTTTACCCCGTATACAGATTGCAGAATCACATCAGTTACA